>NW_012115378.1:4254445-4290476 GCF_000951035.1 Colobus angolensis palliatus
TATATATATATCCTAAGGCTATCACAGCCATAGATGGCAATTCCTCTGATGAATCTGAGCAAAGTGAATTAAAAATCTTCAGAAAAGAGTTCACCCTTCTAGATGCCATTGAGAACATTCATGATTCACCAGAGGTGGTCACAATAGCAACATTAACAAGAGTATGGAAGAAGTGGACTCTGATCCACTTCAACACTTCAGTGGAGGAAGTAACTGCAGATGTGGTAGAAACGACAAGAGAACTAGAATTTGAAGTGGAGCCCAAAGTTGTGACTGAATTGTTTCAATCTCATGATAAAACTTTCACAGGTCAGGAGGTGCTTCTTATAGATGTGTAATGAAGATAATTTCTTGAGATAAAATCTACTTCTGGTGAAGATACTGTGAACACTGTTGAAACACAAATAAATGATTTAGAATATTACATTAACTTAGTTGATAAAAAGCAACAGCATGGTTTGAGAGGGCTGACTCCAGCTTTAAAATAAGTTCTACTATGGGTAAAATATTGTCAAATAGCATTGCATACCACAGAAATATTTCAAGAAAGGAAGTGTCCATCAATACAGAATACTTCACTGTTGTCTTACTTTAAGCAATTGCCACAGCCATTCCATCCTTCAGCAACCACTATCCTGATCAGTCAGCAGCCATCAACATCAAGACAAGACTCTCTCTACCAGCAAAGTGATTATGACTTGTTGAAGGTTCAGATGATTGTTATCACTGTTTTTTAGATAGGGTCTCATTCAGTCACCCAGGTTAGAGTGGAGTGGCACCATCTCAGCTCACTACAGCCTGACCACATCGGCTCAAGTGATCCTCCAGCTTCAGCCTCCCTAACTAATATCTGGAACTATAGGTATGTACCACCAAGTCTGGCTAATATTCTATTTTTTGTAGAAACAGGGCCTCACTGTTTCTGTTGTTGTCCAGGCTGGTCTCAAACTCCTGGACTCAAATAATCCTCCTTCCTTGGCCTCCCAAAGTGCTGGGATTACAGGCATGAGCCACCATGTCCAGCATAAAGTATTTTTTTAATTAAGGTATGCACAGTGTTTTTCAGACATAATGCTACTGCACACCCAATAGACTACTGTATATAAACACGACTTTTATATGCGTTGGGAAACCAAACAATTTGTGTGACTCCCTTTTTTGCAATATTCTCCTTATTGTGATGGTCTGGAATCAAACCTGCAATATCCTCAATGAATGCCTGCATTATGGGTTCCTTATTAAGAAATGCTACTATAAACTGAAGTCAGTTTTGAGGAAAAAAAAAAAAAACAGATTTGTAAAGGGGAAAGGAAGACTTGGGATAAGATGACCAGATAAGAAGATAGTGCAATAATCCAGGTAAGAAATGAAAAGTATCTGAAGAATTGCAAAAAGTATGGTACACAGAAAGAAAGACGTGCTTAGGAAGTAAAACTAACACTACCCAGAACCATCTGGCCATGACGTCCGGGGAGTTAAGAATGGCACTGATTGAGATTTCTAATCTGAGTAATGATGACAAGTAAAATTTTATGTCAACTAAGAGCTAGATTATTCTCGAAGCTTGCTTATACACATGTACACACACAAATATATGCAAATTGCCCTATGTTTCTGTTTAATAACACCATTGTCTCATACATCCCTCTCTAAGTAGCTGACTGTGCACACCATTTACACAATGAGAGAATTAGATGTTAACAAATGGCAGGGATGACACTGTGAGCTAACACTGTAATTCTAAAATGCCCAACACAAACAAACTAGACCACCATTTCAGTATTAAAGGAAGGGCGCCAACATGGAGTCTGCAGATAAGAATTGATTTTGCAGTAGAAATTACTTGCGTTTATTTCTTATCTCTAGGCAAAACATTGCAGTGGCAAGAAAGAATCATCTCCTAAAGCACTAATTAGCAACATAAATCTCACCAAGAGCAATGCCAAGAAATTTTATTGTTTGTCACTATACATGGTAATAGAATTTCTGACATGTTATCCCCCTAAAGAAATGCAACATCTTTAATAAACCACAGTACAAAGTGGAGATTCTAATTTCAGCATATCATAACAGAGATTGCAAAACAGAAAACATAAAAAGTCTTAAACAAAACGAGGTAAAAATAAATTCCGGAATTATCAGTGGAATAAAAAATTCTCATTGATACTAGAGTAATGACAAAATCTGGGATGTCAATGCATGTTCTACATCACAAAATCTAAAATATGTCCATTATTCTGAGGAACACTAAACACGACAGATACTGTTTGTAAAACTTTTTAAAATGTCC
This sequence comes from Colobus angolensis palliatus, assembly GCF_000951035.1. Lineage (NCBI taxonomy): Eukaryota > Metazoa > Chordata > Mammalia > Primates > Cercopithecidae > Colobus > Colobus angolensis. The sequence continues at coordinate 4,256,736 of NW_012115378.1, forward strand.
CTCCTGAAATATATAATTATAGGCTGCTTCTCTGTAAACAGTTGATGAAATTTAACATAGTTTTTAAATCTAAAGTATGGCATCTCTAATATTGTTAAAATGTACCTCATAAATACTGTCTTGCCCTCAACCCAACAGAGGTTTTCTTAATTGCTTTGTGTGGTTTGTGTGTATATGTATATTTTAATTTTATGACCACTTCAGGCTCATTATAAACTATTTGCCTATTATCAAATAATATAAAACTAAATCACAGTTCCTGCTACATTAGTAACAGGTATCTTATAATGATAATGTCCAGCACATAAAAAAATTATTCCTCACTGATGAATGGTTGTTTTGCTCTCACTGCATAAGTCATGTAAGCCTTACTCCATGACCTTGCAACCCCTGGATATGTTACTATAACAGAGCACACATTTCTTTGGAAGCATCACTTGAAAAATTACGTAAGACATGGCATCAAAAAACACATCCTCAGGCATCAAAAATCCCACAGTCCTCTTGGTAAAGGAATGATAACTTCTGTACAAGCAAATCAAAAGCAGAAAACCAGAATTGGAATGACCCCCAAAATCATCCAAAGCAACACTGTAACTAGACTTACTCCTCTTTTCTAAACAAATATTTACACTTACTGCAGACAAGAACATACTCCACGGCAGCACCCTAACTCCCTGAGCAAGGAAGTGGGGATGTTTATCTAAGAAGTCCAAAGAGGGATATCAAATATCCATCCACAAAAGCAGCAGACAGGAGTATTCACATTTTAATCCCGTCTATAGAAGCAGCATGGCTATTTGATTATATGATTCCAATCATCTGAAAAGCCTTCCAATACTTTGATTGATCAACTGTTGACAATTAATAAACATAAAGGAGAAGAAGCCCTAAAAACACTCAGAATCAGTGAAGCAAGTACACAGAGGAACCAGAATAAAATGACATTAATAAAATCTTCTATCCTATTATACACAGGGGAAGTAAAAATTACCAAGAGTATTTTCATAAGAAAGAAAACCAGGTCTTAAAAAATCATTCTATTATTTTTTTCAACAAAACCACATGTCCTTCTGCTAATTTATTATATTCATATTTCATATTTCTTTTTTACCCACACGGAAGGTACTTATTTCATTCTGGCTTTTCCAAATAGAATTTAATCCTACTGTACACATGTCATCAATAATACGAAGATGAAACACAGAACATGATGTAAAAAGTCCTATTTTTATCATGTTTACATGAAAACTATATGATTTAAAGTGTCCCTTGTAAAGAGGAAAATACAGCATACAATGTCAAATTTCACCTCAAATAACAGTAACATATATACTGAACACATTCAAATACCCTCATTAGTTTTGCCAAGATTACTAATGTATTTTTTCTATTATAAGTTACAAGTTTAAACTAGTGGCTTTCACAGTGTTTGAAAACAAGCAACAGCACGGTAACTTCAGTTGTTCACAGATTATCTGCTGGAAACTATCAGCATACATATATTTAATGGGATTTCCACAAACCTGTTAAGTTTCTTTTGATGTTAAAAATAACTACTATTACATATCATCAAAAACACAACATCTTAAAAAGAAGCTTCTAACTCTGAATGCAAGCCAAAGTTGTTACTAAGCACCAGCAAATTAACATCTTGAGAATGAAGATTATTGACTAAACAACTATTTATTGAGTATCTGCCGAGAGCCAGAAGCGTTAGGTACCCTGCCCTTAAGGAGCTCACACACAGGCAGGGAAGACATACAAAGACAAAATTACAGTACAGCGAGGTAAGCGCTATCGGAGACCTGCCTGACACATACAGAATGAAGGACCCCCACAGTACTTGACACAAATGGCCTTGCTTTGAGTACAGGTTGGAATGATGATGGTGGCTGAAGACCTTATCTTCTATTGTCTAGAAATGCTAGGTACAGTAGAGGACTGTTTGGAGGAGGACCATTAAAACGTTACCTCTCATCCATAGAAGAGACCAGCAGAGAGTTATGGCCATATTAGTAACTTTACAAGCACTTCCCTGTATTTAATCACGCATATTACTAATGTGCATTTCTTGAAACACATCATTAGTAAATACCTAGAAATCAATCAGCTATGTTTGACCTCATGAAGGTGGAATTTCTAAACTTTACTTAAGAAAAATACATACAGTTACATTCCATTTACTCAACTACCTTAAATATTTGGAAAACATTTAAGAACTTGGAAAGCAGCAAAACAGTACATTAAGGAGGCAAAATAAGTGTCAATAACTGCTCCTTGAAACAACATCCATACATACAAGACAGTCCTAAACTCACTCAAAAGCTAGGTATGTTTATTTTAGAGGTGACTCTAACAAGAAAATTACAACTAGAAAACAAGGGAACAGTGAGCACAGATGCATGAGTCATAAGTAATGGATTACCATTGACAAGAAGGGGGAAATTTAAAGAAATAGAATGAAAAAACAAATGGGAGCACAAAATGCATAGTCTGAGGCCACTTGATGCAGAGCAGATTTTACAGAAGAAAACTTTAACTGTGTTCTCTTTATTTGCTTTTCCTTTTCCTATTCAAACGGGTAATTGTGTGCAGGTACTTCACTAATACTATACTGGTTCATGAGTATTTGTAACAAAGGACTTTTTTCTTCCTTACAGAAGGACAAATAGTGACGCAGAGGGTGAAGTGGGGAGACAGATTCAATTTAGAGGACTAGGGAGTTACATTTCCCATTTCAGTGTTCTTTAATTACTCTTTGAAGAAGTTGGTTTTTAAAATTTGTTTGTATTAGTTAACTACGCATGCTGAAAGCCCTCTTATATACCATTCTGGGAGGACCAGCATTTTGAAAATTTTGAAATAAAGCTATAATGATAACAAGTGTAATTAAAATGTTGTTGTGAGTCACAGTACAGGGATTTTTATATCTCAAGCTTCATAACAAATGATAACAGCAGAGTCACTCCTGTGGAGAAGAATATCTTAATGAACGAATTTCAAATGTCTGCTTTTAGGAGGTGCTTTTTATGTCCACATTGGCAGATTCCTCTGGCAACAACACCCACATAAGACAGTTGACATCCTTAGATTTTTAGCCCTTCTTTTCTTTTGACTATGGCACAAATATTTTCAGTGCTTTCTAATTGTCATAAATATTTCCAGGGTTACTGACAGGTGGCAAGAAGAAAATCAATCTCCTGTTTTCCTGATTTTGTTTCCTAACTCCTTAAACTGACATCTGGGTTAAAATAGGATCTCCTTTAACAGAGTTGTTAGGTACTGTTAGCAACTAACCTGCCCACTGCTGCCTCCACTTTGTGGGGGAAAACAATTAGTGCAAACACAATGTGGTTATATTATCTTAGGCTATTTCTACAGAGTAGGCAGAAAAAAAGTCTCCAAAATAAAAAATGAAAATTTGAGTATAGGTTTCCTGTACCCCAGTAAATTGTGATGTCTATGGACCTACCTTGCAAAAGATACATTTTAAACAGCTAGAGGCTGATGTTACCCACACGTTAAAGTTATAGGAGTTATAGCTGAAACCTACTTTTCACAAAAAGTCAGCCTCAGAAGGATATTTATTTATCTTAGCAGTTTCTATATCCACATCAAATGAAAACATTCAAAAGGTAGTCTGGTAGGTTTAATTTCATCAAGTTGTGACTACTGTATGCTCAATGGCTTACAGATGGACAACTCATGTACACAAATCTATTCTATGTAACAAGGCTGATTACATACACATATGACAACATCATAGTTGTTTTATCCTATAGTAAACCTTCTTCTCCTTGAGTAATATCATCTATATGGCCCTAACTTGCTATCTAAAACCATAAAATTAATACCTAAGAATAAAGAATCATCACTGAAATATTACCTGGCAACCAAAAGGAATTCCTGTTATATACTACAACATGAGGAAACCCTGAAAATATTATATGCTAAGTCAAATAAGCCTTTCACAAAAGGCTACATATCTATATTCCACTTATATTAAATGTCTAGAATAGCAAGTCCATAGAGACAGAAAGTGGACTAGCAGCTGCCAGAGGCAAGAGCAGTTGGTATATGGAGTGACTGCTAATGGGTGTAGGGTTTCATTTTAGGGTGATGAAAATGTTCTAAAGTTTGATAACGTTGATGATGCAGAACTTTGTGAATATAACATAATCCACTAAACTGTACATTTTAAAAGAGTAAATATTAGGCTCAACAGCTATTACAGGATGCACCAAGTAGAGTTTCTTAAATATAAGAGGACTAGATTTTCAACCCCATTTACTGGCACTGAATTTTATCAAAGTGAGCTCATCTTTATATACTAGGATCTACCTATTAAACCTGTAAAAGTGTTTCTCTTTCACCACCTGGTTTCAGAAACACGATCTCCTCTTACAAGAAAAAGAAACGGGAATAACTTCAAGGAGGGGCTAAGTCACACAGTGCTGTTCTTTGTTAAGAAAGTACGTCCTGTATCAATCCATCTAATGTATTAAGGTAACAGGCAAGTCCAAGGAAATCTTAAACCATCCAACTACTTCTCAATTAGAAAAGAATTTGTGGGTAGTTACCCAATTCACAATCAACTATAATATCAAAATCTAGACACACCTATTGCTTAGCAACAAGTGGCAACTATTATTTAATGAAAACAGAAAATGTTTTAAATATGGATACTGACCTTGTTTCTTTTAACCCTTCTTTCTGAATGACTTCCAATATCTGCTTTGCTGTCATTGGTGAGTTGGGGTGTTTTTCTAGTGCCTAAAATATAAACATAAGATTCCGAGATTATTGCATGGCAGCATACAAAATGAAAATGTATGTGAATCATGCATCCTCTGCTTATTTTATTACAGGGGAAGGGGCTTTTACATCAAAGTAACAGTCCATCATACAGGTCAGGTGCCCAAAGGGAGAACATCATTTTTTTGGACATTTAAATCGGAAATTTCTGCAACAAAAAGGGGCCATCCTTCAAACATGTCACAAAGGCATACACACCAAAAAAGAAATGTGAACCCTAAAGAAAACAAGTTAACAAATGTATATAATTTCCTTTATTTAAAAAGTTTCTAATATTTTATGGTGAAAGTCATGTTTTCAGGCTGTTAAAATGTTTCCTAAGATTCCAGGTCCTTGGAAACATGGAGCCTGAATACTACCAATAGAAGAGAACAGAGTGCTGGTCACAAACAGCCTCACTGGATTCATGCCCAAAATATTGAAAGCAGCATACAGGAACCCAAGTAACTCATTCCAGTGTGTTTTCCAGTTCAGCTCAGTTTCCTTTCCTTTGCCTTTTCCAATTAATTTCAAGTAAGCCCTTTCCTCTTCCCATTTAGCCTATCTCAGTCATATGAACTCCGTCCCATTCTCTTTCTCTCCTCTTCTGCCCTACCTATCTTTTGTGAAAGGGGTTCTTTTAAACAAAGGGTGTGAAATACACAGGACATAGCTGATTATTTCCACAGGTCTTAGACCATCAGCCCTGGAAATCAGGTTCCTTTATTTTTCCAGGGACTTAACCCCATGTGGCGGAAACAATAAACAGTAGTGCCCCTACTGTGCACCAACATGAACTACAGGGACCACATCTGGGTACAAGAAACAAGTTACACACATCTTCACAATGACCTACTCCAAGGGTAGATGACACCTAATTAAAGATGCTATGCAGGAGTTCATGCTCAAGTCATGGCCTCTTGTAACTTAGAAACACTAGAGTTCCAATCCATGATTATTCGAAGAATCATAATTATTAAAAATTAACAGGGTCATTCTGAAAATGTAAACTTGAAAAGGCTTCCAAATCTGTTCAGAACGGCTCTGTGATCTCTTATACTGTCAATAACCAAATTTCAACTGATGCACAAGGGAAGGCTCTGTTCATCAAGGCCTTTCAGTGTGTTGCACGCAGCCTGCCCGTCCTAACTTTTCAGACACTTTCCTATTCTCTCCTTTCTAGTTCCCAGGAAAATCCCCCCTTTTTCCCAATCCTGATCAGCCCCATCCTTACTCATAGTTGTAAATTCTTTAAAGAATACAGAAATATGAGCCACACTACAATAAGGGTATAGCAACAAGTAAGTGAAAGGGAAAGAAGGAAAGTGGTCCTCGCAGAGGAGGACACTGTAGAGCTGAACTGAACACTGGAAAAGGGGAAACGGAAACATAGGCTAAGTTGTTTAGGGAAGAGGAGTATAAATACATTGGAAAAAAGGCAATAAGGAAACTGCACAATAGAGCTGAAAAGGGGGAAAGAATAGAGCACAGGGAAAAGAGGAAGAAGCTGATATGAAAACAAAAAGCTGACAGAAGTTTTAAAATAAGAACTGTAAGTAGAACAGTACATAATTATGAATTACTGAAAGGAGATGCTGTGTTCACATGGACTATATATAGGGTGAGCACTGCCTCAAATGAAAGGCAACGGGTCTCTCATAAAGGATATGGGCAGGAGGTCAACAGACACAGACACACAGGAAGCAAGCAAGGAAGAGGGCAACTGGAGGGAAAGGCATACGATGGGGAAAGAAGAGAAAGACAGGAGGAGGGTGAGAAAGGAGGAAAATTGAGCTGAACTGGGAATGTCTGAAGGCAAACTGATTAAATCTAGAAAGGGCCAAAGAAGAAACTCCAGTGTACTGGACAATGTTTTAACGGAAATTTGGGTGCACTTGAAATTGGGGTTACTCACTGTGGAGGATTCCCTGTTTCTCTTCCTGAGTACAGGCCCCTCAGCACACCCGGACAGCTCCTCCCAGCAATTGAGAGAATTTGGATAGCCCTGTCCCCTTCTCTATGACATCACATCCTACTCTACAAAGGAAGTAAAAGTGCCAAGAATTACATCATGAAGTGGATGAGAGGCAGGAAGGAAATGATGAAGCCACACAAAACACCAGAAGCCACCCTCAATTCCTGCAAGACAGAGAACAGAGACAGAGAAGGAGAGGTTCCTGGGTGTGAATAAGCTTTATTGATTGAGCTGTGTAAACATTAATAGAACAAAAGATAAGGAGAAATTATCTTCACATAACAAAACATTGATGCCATCAAAATAATGTGACACATGGCAGAGACATGAATCAGACTCACAGACAGCCATACGCTAATACACTGAGTGGGGCAAGCCACCGTCAGAGCACAATGGCATCTTAAGCTACCAGACCCAAACCTTAGACTAACTAACTGTCCATTGCCCCAATAATCTCTTGACCATAAGGCACTGCCTGGTCTTGTTGTTGCTTACATTTTGGATGTTTTGGCGGGAGATCTGTTTTGTTTTTTTTTTTCTATTGTTACACAAGCAACTATTCATCAGGTTTTTCCATTAACTTCTACTACTTTAATGTTTAGAAATTCCTTTTATCCAGAGAGCATGCAAATACCTACAAGTGTTTCTTTCAAGTAGTTGTTTTTTAATTCATCTGGAATTTATATTTTTTTCCAAGGTGAAATATTAACATCTGCCCTCTCCTCCCATAGTAAGCCTCATTTCCCCAACATAATTTGTTTCATATGCCACACATGGCTAGTGAGGCATCCTCTACCATATGTTAATAGTAGGGCAATGAAAACTTTTCAAAATGTGAAACCTAAATATAATTGTGGGAACCCAATATATAAAACACACAAATGCAGAGCTGTTCATGTTGAGCTGGAGATGAGAGAGCTCAGACCCCCACACTTACTCCTTCTAATGGCTGACGGCACTTCTGGGAATTTTAAGAGTCTCCAGAGGAAACTGCATAACGCTGTCCTTGGGGGGCTTGTCCAGGGGTCCCACTAGGTCCCACTGATCTTTCCATCAATTGCTGAGTCAACACTACACTGTTTTAATTGCTGTAATATTATAATACACTTCACTCGCTGAACAGGACACTGCTCTGATTATTCCTTCTTAAGTTTCTAAATATCCACTTTATTTTTTCTGGATGAAATTGAGATTGGAATTCAATGAAACATCTAATTACATCTAATTAAATTCCGACAAATTTTATACATCATTCCAATTAAGATTTACTTTGTAACCTGTAACCAACATTTTATTATTTTATATTTTCAGTTGCAACTTCGAATATACTTTTTTCATCTAATATTTCCCACATTCTATTGCTAATACATATAAAAGTCACTGAATCAGGGTAATTATTATCTATATGAATAGTTAATTGAGTTAACAGTTTTAATAGCACACAGTATACAATCATGTTTTCTACAAATATTGTGAATTGCTTCTCCTTTATAATAGCTGTATGCTTTATTTATCTTTCCTACATTATTTATATTGGCTAACTAATCTTTCTTAGTCCATTTTAAAAAAATTTTTGCTGAAAATTTGAGCACTTTATAGTTCATTTCCTCAAAAACAGGCCCCTAAAACTGCTGAGTTTCGCTAAGAATATCTGTAGCTAGAATTATTAGAACTAGCACTGCCAGGAAGATTGGAATTACAAACCACTGGCCACATATCACTGTCTCTTCACAAATCAGAGTCTGTCACAGCGCTCAGTCTTTACATAAAATGTCCTTTCTTTGTGAAACAAATTGTTCTCTTGTGTTAAAGCTATATTTGTGATCTTACTATACTCAATCTCTGAGATGTCTTGCATCTCTCATATACTGAAGTCTTTTCAATTCCTAGTTACTTTCTTTCTTCTTCACTTCTACTCCATGAAAGGTTTCAAATTCAACACTGCTCTCCACAAACGGGACTCTCCATGCCTGGGGCACAAAGTATACACACAACTAGCTGTCTTCCTGGTTGTGGATCTATTTTTCACAGGAGGTAAACAGATGTACAGAGCTGCCAAACATACCATTACATTCCACCCTCTTATCTAACTAACTCTATCAGGGCCTATCTCAAAGACTTATACATTCATACAGTTTTGAGGCAAGACAGTCTCATTCCAGAAATTTCTCCCCCCTCCCCAGACTTCTACATGTCCTAGGATAGGGAGAAAAAATAAATACAAAAAAGGACCTGTAATACCTGCAATATAGTTAAAGGAAAGAGAGAGACGATTGGCCAAATCATTTAGCGCCAAGTTAAGAATGCAATTTTATGCGCGTTAGGTTTGGTCCTTAAGTACCTTTTTGGTTCAGGAACACTGGCTCAAGCATATTAAGGCTTACTCAAGAATTCCTTGGTGTCTCTCAAAGAGTAAACTCATTCTAAGTATCTCTAAGATAAACACATTAGACTAGTGTTCTTTTAAAGGTTAAAATTTTGGCCCTTCTGGCCCTAAATAAAACTTTCTGAGAGAGCTTACTTATTTGATGGTAAAACAAAAAATAATCCCTACAATTTAAGTATCATTTCAATGATAGATGTTTACATTTGTGGAATTCTACGTGGGTATCAGTGACCAGGCTTTTTCCCTTTTTCTAACATTAATGTGCCATCTTCCCTTAATCAATACTGGCAGTTCATTAAAGTGTTCAGATGTCTAGGGCCTCAGGTCCGAGGTAAACGATTTTGGGGTTATAACAACAATAAACCATTACATACCTCTTTACAATTACAAAGGACTTTTATACAATGTATTTTATTTCATTTGCTTCATACAATATATATTAATTTATTTGATCCTCAAAACAATTCAGTGAGATGCATAGAGAAGTATCATTAACATTCTCTGAGATGTGCAAAGCTGAATTGGCTCAAGGTCATAAAGCTAGTGAGTAGATGAACAGAACTTCTATGCATGACGATACTGATGACAATGTTTAAGTATAATAAGAGCAGCTAATATTTATTAGACAACTCCTACATGCTAAGTCCTCTCTGGGGGCTTTCCATTATTACAAAAGACTCTAGAGTTAATATATTTAACATTCCCTATTTCTACTACTCTTGAAAAGCCTCAAAGGTCCATGTCATTTTGGTGAAACGTGAACTTGGGTTACTGATAGCCTTCAGATGAGAAAATAAATTACATCAAAAGTGACAGCACCTCAGCAAATGCCCAGTATTCACAGCTCAATTAGGTTGTTCTTCACTCCCAGCGTATGTGGCTGCTGGTTGAAGGGTTAAAGATGATACTAACAATTTTCTATTCTATTTAAATGTTCTTTATGGTAAAATTATATGCTATTGTATAGCAGTCCCCCACCTTTATGGCACCAGGAACCGGTTTCATAGAGGACAATTTTTCCACAGAATGGCAGGGAGGAATAGTTTCTGGATAAAACTCTTCCACCTCAAATAATCAGGCATTAGATTATCATAAGTCAAGGTATCATTGCTCTCACAAACCCCAGTTCAGGAATTTTACACTTAAGAACAATCAGCCCAGACATGGTGGCTCATGCCTGTAATCTCAACAACTTGGGAGGCTGAGGTATGCAGATGATTTGAGCCCAGGAGTTTGAGACCAACCTGGGCAACATGGTGAGACCCTGTATCTAAAATCTTAAAAGTAAATAAATAAAAATAAGCAAGGCATAGTGGTGTGTACCTATAGTCCCAGCTACTTGGTAGACTGAAGCAGAAGGATTGCTTCAGCCTAGGAAATTGAGGCTGCAGTGAGTAGTGATTGCAACACTGCACTCCAGCCTGGATGACAGTGCAACATCCTGTCTCAAAACAAATGAAATATATGTATGTGTGTGTGTGTGTGTGTGTATGTGTGTATGTGTGTGTGTGTGTGTGTGTATATATATGAACAATCAGATATTTACTTAAATTCACAGATAATGGTTTAAACTATACATTCCCTTGGTAAAGCACCTGTCAAAATTATCATTAATTAGTGTTACCTTGTTTAATGATCTTCCTGCTCACTGTAAACCTCATGTATTCCCGAGCCTTGGTCCTAATTCACATCTATATCTCCAGATTGTAGCACTACTAAATAGGCTCCAATAAACAAAGACCAAGTTAATTTGGGGAAATATTTTGAGTCATTATATATTTGGAACTTTTCATAGAATAATAATGAAGGTTGTGAGCTCTGGAGGCAGATGAACCAGGAACTCCCTACTCACTAGCTGTCTGATGTTAGATAAGACATCAGAAATCTCCGAGTCATAATTTCTTCTCTTCCTTACTCATAAAAATGTTGTGAGGACTAAATGAGATAATGAATGTAAAGGACTTATTGTTCCAATGAGCCAAATGACTGCCTACAGCAATGAGTGTTAATAAACAGTAGCTAATATTACTGGCTGAAAAAAAAAGACTGGCCCCCTTTGAACACAGCCTAGAAATACAGATTTTTTTCAATACCAAGAAGAGCGCTACCAAAAAATCACAGGAATTAAATGTGGCCTCTCTAAGATTTCCTAAGTAAACTTCACTAGTTACTACAAATCAGGCTAGCCACATATTCTCATCCCTCATTGCCTGACCACTTCCAAACATATTCCACCAATGATGCACAGGAAAGCCTGCACCATACTGTGCCTGGTTTCCTCATGGCATGCTTTTAGATACTGTTCAGATGACTAGGAAGAGGAGCATACTAAAGGACCAATTATCTTGTTATGCTTGTTACAAATCAAAAATATAGAATACCAATAGTAACAACTTACTTCCAACAACATATACTGAAACTTTCAAGCAATTATGATATATGGTATCACAGAATATTAATGAGAAGGAAATTCTGTTTTATAGCAACATACTTTAGTTGCCCAGGGTCATAAAACCTGAGCACAGCTGAAAGAAATGATTTTTGGAGTTTCAAACAAAGCGGTCATTCCCTGAATTTGCAGATGAAATTCTATGTAATAGAGAAATGAATTCTAATTTCCTGCGGGATTTTGGCAACTTTTTTGGACCTCAGTAAGTTTCTAATCATTGAAAACACTTCACATTCCTTTTTCACACAGAAAGAAAACAAAGTGGCAGACACTCAGAATTTACACAGTGTTCTAAAATAAAGCAAAAAAAGAATAATTGTTTAAATAATGATATGTAAAACTTGTTTTACAAAGTAAAACTTCTCTTTAATGAAAAACAGGGAAATCTTTCTATTACAGAAATCTGCAGGCAGTCTACTCTCTTAAGAGCTCAGTAATAATTAAAAAGTTTTTTCAGTACTTCAAGTAAAAATTGTGCATTCCTTTCATTTCTATCAAGTTATCCTACTTTTTGCCTTTGAATATAACAATAATTATTTAACGCTAAATTACAAACACCGTTTTATCACGTAAGGTCAAAAGGCAATTGTGTTATATAAGTTTACAATTCCGGGATTCAATAAGTTATACACAAGATACGTTGCCACATGTTTTGAAACACTATTCAGGCCAAGTCTCCCTGTTTCCAGACTAATAGATCCTTAGTTTCTTCACCAATCTTCATGTAAAATAATTTGCAAACACAATCACCCAAATCATCCTTCTCTGAACATTCTTGAGTTTTCCAGTGTCACTTTTAAAACACATTTAAGAATTATACTCATTTAAATAAATGAGCTAAAAAACTAATAAATATTTTAACTGTAGCTTGATCCAAATACAATATGGGGAATTCATTTTTTTCTATCTGCAAGAACTACATTAACCTAATATGACACATGCTCTTTTTCAGCAGCCACCTCACATTGTCATTCAACTAAAAGTTCCAGATCTTTCAGTATTTGCTTCTGAAATTGCACCCACAGCTCCGTGGTGTGTTTTCCAAACCTGCCAGACATAAGCATATATTTGTTTTAATACACTAGTGTTTGTTTAAATCCAGTAGTTTAGGCTCGAAATCCTATTAGTGCCAAACAGCTGATTATTGAAAGTAACAGTTAAACTCATCCCAGAAATCTCCTCCACTGGATTTCTACATGCCCCCAAAAAACTTGCTGCATAAAAGGACACTGTGATCTCAAGTGAATTTTATCTTTTTAGTTACACATTATTTTCTCAAGCTTACACAGTTCTTTTGTAATCACCATTGTTTTCCAATTGCTCAGTTTCCCTTATTTTTTCAGCCACCTATTTGACAAGCATGATTTTGATGTATTCCTCCAAGTTATTCATGACAGAGCTAAACAAAGCAATGGAAAACAAACTGTTATGGCTGCCATTGGAATCTCCTTTCAGACTGATACTGATTACTCAGTCTATACACTTTATCTATATATGTTCAATCCAAAACAAATTCATTTAATTATACTATCACCCAGTTTATAAATGTCCATCACTTCTAAACGAGTTTTACAATAAATAGACTTACATCAAATGACTGGCTGAAATTTAGCTCTAATATGTGCATCTTCCTGATGTATAAGTCTAATAATCCTATCAAAACTAAATTAATTTAGTTTGACATGAATTAACTTAGAGAATCCATAATGCCTTGCAGGGATATGATCATCCGCTTCTATATGCTCACAGTCATCTCTTCAACAATGTATTTTATTGAAGGTTGAGATGAAGCTCAATGATCTGTAATTCAAAAGTTTACCCTTTTTAAAAATGCAGTTTATTCTGCATTAAGCAGAATTCTAACATGCATATGAGCTCATTTAATACTTCTAACAACCCTCTCACATAGGGCCTATTGTCCCCCTCATTTTATAGATTATGGATGAATTAATGAAGATACAAAGGAGTTAATTTAATTTGCCCAGTGTTACACAGCTAGAAAGTGGGAGAATGAAGATCCGAACCCAGGCCTTTGGACAACTGCTCTCCTGTTCTTTGTGATTATTCCCATGGTTATCCACAACACTTCCTGGTCATACCTGCAGATTCTTTCAGTGTCTTGTCATCGAGGCTCATACGTCATCATTTCTTATCCCATATAACTTCTCTCATGTAACTTTTCTTATCACATCTCCTTGAAAGAAACTTGCACTAGTTTAAAAGAGACTAATCCAGTGAAATGTTTCAAAAATGAGAAATCATGCCCGACGATAAAGTTGCTGTGACTTTGATCTTGAACATTGTCCCAATTTTATGGCAGTTAAAATGTGGAGGCAGACATTAGTTAACTCTCATTAGCTGAATGAAAGAAACAAGAGTTTGTCAGATCAGATAAATGCTTTCTTATTTCCAAACTAAGAGAAGTGTCTCACATAGACATTTTTATACAGAAGCACTGGGGAGCAACGGACAATATTTACAAGGAGGGTTAAGTAAAAGCAAACATAGGACATATAGTAAGTTTTGTTATAGAACCTCCCATAAAAATCTAAACATAAGACAAAAATATAAATGAGAACATTAGATGAAACAAAGTAGACAATCTTCCCAAGACCTAATATGATTAAATCAAGATTATATACTCTAACAATTTGGGTTTTATTTACATTTTCCTACTAATAGTATAGATAGATATATAATAACTCTGAAAACTATTTGTAGATGCAGGATTAATACAATATTATGAAAATCAATGTGCTTAGTGTATACTTTTGCCTACATATGAATACTAAACCCCTGTCCTTATGGAAACAGACAACAGGGATACCCAGCATTCCCTGCAGGATAACATGAAAAGCAGCAATCAGTCAAAACCCTAAAGTTTTAAATCTTGGGAATCCTTATAAGATGCTGATGTTAATAAGAGCAGCTAATGCATAATGCTAGAAAGCATTCAAAATAAGCTAGGCATTTTTCTAAGAACTTGACTTACATTAAGACATTTAATTTCACAGTCACCCAGTTAGGCAGATTTGTTTTCTGTTTGTTTGTTTTTTGTTTTTCTTTTTGTTTTGTAGATGAGAGAACTGAGACACCAACACATTAATTCACTTTTAATTCACTTATACCAGGTTATTCCCAGGTAAGAAGCAGAACTGGAACTCAAATCCATGCCTCCTTGTCCAAGTGTTTCACCATCACAATATACTGTTTTGTATCAAATGGTAAAAGTTCACTTGGAGAATAATTTAACAGTACTATTAAAATGTAAAAGGCAGGCACTCTCACTTACTGAACCTCATCTACCTTTAGGTATTTTTCTTACAAAAATCCACAGCCTATCTTGCATGTACACTGAAGCATTATATGAGATTATGACTCCAAAATAATGAGACATAGTCTAAGAGGGAGCTGGTTAAATAAATGAGGGTACATACATACCATAAAATAATAGAAAGAATAGGGTAAGGAACAAGACAATATGTACTGACATGGGAGGATGTCCATGAGAAAGTGGTAAGTAAAAATAAACATGTTGAAGAACAATACATAGAGAGGATGCATATATTCCAGTGTCTGTGGTGTACATATACATGTTCCCATAAAGTCCTACCCACATCCCCGCCACATAAAAATATTAGCGTTAACAATTGTAACCCTGGAGACTCTACATATTATGTAATTTATATGACTTATGCATGTATTATATAAGTTATATAGTTGTTAACAGTTGATTTAAAAGTCAGCTCAAGGCTAGGCGCAGTGGCTCATGTCTTTAATCCCAGCACATTGGGAGGCCAAGGCGGGTGGACTGCTTGAGCTCAGGAGTTCGAGACCAGCCTGGTCAACATGGTGAAACCCCGGTCTCTACAAAAAATACAAAAAATTAGCCAGGCATGGTGGCACGTGCCCAAGTCCCAGCTACTTAGGAGGCTAAGGTGGAAGGATCTCTTCAGTCTGAGAGGTGGAGATTGTAGTGAGTCAAGATCATGCCACTGCACTCCAGCCTGGGTGACAGAGCCAGACCCTGTCTCAAAATGAATGAATGAATGAATAAACGAATGAATGAATGAATGAAATAGAGAACGAAGGTCAGCTGAAAAACAAAACAAATATGAATACTCAACCAACAACAGAAACAGTTATGTGCCTTATACTGTAATCATAGTGAAGAAAATAAAATACAGGAAGACTGAAATTATTCCAAAACAAACATTATTCATCATTCAATCTGAGTCAGAAAAATTATTCAATGTTACTCCCACAAACTAGTCTGAAATGACACAGCATTCAGATGTATCTGCCAGAAGAAATTAGTTGTAAAATATATCTTTAGATAATTGTATAAAATGACTTCGTTATATGAAATTATTTGATTCTGTCCACTTAAATGTTGAAGAATGACAATGATGTTTATTTTGTCACAGTTAATACTAATTATTTTCTCCTGACTATAGATGGACAACAGCACCACCACCTCAATAATCCATTTATTTAACAAATATTCACCAAGCACACACATACACCAAAATGAAATACGATAAAATTTGCCATTACCATCGCTGGAGACACTTATTCTCTGGCTTACTACAGCGGGGGAAGGGAGAGTGGCAAGCATCTAATTTACTTAGAAATGGATTTAAAATGAAAGGAAGGAACTAAGCTATATATCTTCTTTCATATTCATTCAAAATGCTCATTTACTCTACATAGAAATGGCCCCTGCCTACTCTGTTTTTAGTGTTGGTATTATCATTCAGATTCTATGGAATTGTTACCATCTTGATATGTGTTTGCTGCTATATTTCTAGTAACTAGCACGTGGTAGGTGTGTAATACTTGCCTAATGAAAAAAAAAAGGAGACAAGAAAGAATTGATGCACTCAGTTTATTGTTGTCTGTGCACAATTCCCTACTTCCTTCTTCCGAAGAATGCCCTTTCTCATTTTGGTTTCAATGGAAGCTGTTATATTGCTGACAGTTCACATATTCCTGTCATATTCCTTCAGGAATAAGCAATTCTTGAAGAGCTGCCAATTAAAGATGGGAAGGAGGGATGGCTGGAGTTTGGGACACAAAGAGGGCCAATCATTAACCTTCTCCAGGATGTACAACCCTAAAACTCAAGAAAACACATCTTGATTACTTTTTGGTAATGATACCATGTGAGGAGAGCCTGAAATTTGCTGGAAGCTATGTTCGTAGGCATGTGAGCCAGGCTCAGAAAATAAGCATACTGTGCAGAGAGAGGATGGGAGAGTCCTAGCTACTTTCATTATTTCCAAGTATTACCTAGAACCTCTCACTTTGCCGCAACGGCTTATAACTTATGAGTCTTCCAATAAATTCTCCTTTTCATTAAATTGGTTAGATGACCAAAGGTTCATAACCAATGTGTTCATTATACTAATTATTGAGCCCATAGTTGATTCCTTTCATAGGATATTTTTAAGATACAGGATATACAATAAACGCTTTTAAGTCAGATGCTAACTTATCTGCTTCCTTTAGATTAATAAAACCATAGCGATTCCTAAAACCTCATCACTGGCAACCCAAATGCTTAAAAAACAAAAATTCTGAGAAGCAGGTTGTAGTTCTTTGTTAAATATGCACTTGATCCATCCACAAGTAATATCTAAAAAATTAAACATTTTACAACAGTGGGAGTCCACGGGCAAAGTTATAAATAATTCTAGTGGTAAAAGTTCTTTACCTAAAACATTGATGAGTAATAGGTGAAGAAATTCCTGATTCCAAGCCTTCAAAAACAGGACCAACATTTTAAAAATATGAAGCAGGTGTCCTAAGAGTTTAGATTTTAGACCACAGGCTTTCTACAGACCAGCAGACTTAAGCAAAATGTGTGTTCCTGTTTCCAATTTGAATCATGCATAAATATTTACTATAATGGTTTATACCACAAACCAAGTCAAAGAACTCCCATCCTGATTTACTATACTCAATTATGATATAATTAAAATATCTACATCAAGATTTGTGCTAAATAGGCCAGGCATGGTGGTTCATGCCTGTAATCCCAGCACTTTGGGAGGCCAAGATGGGAAGATCACTTGAAGTCAGGAGTTCGAGAGACTGGCCTCGTCAACATAGTGAAACCCCATATGTATATATATATATATTTTTTTTTAAGATTTATGTTAAATGAATTCAGGGCAAATATTTCTACATGCTTCTTGATGTACTACCTACCTTAATATGAGCCAAGTTTTCCAACCCTCCCCAGTTTACCCCTCATTTCTGGTCTTCTTAAACTATGTGCTAGAGGAATTAAGGTATATTTATAAGCAAGCAGGACTGGTTTCAATCAGCCAGCATTTGTTGGTATGAAATAGGGGTTGGATCTCTTTGAGAAGTCAATGGAGTATTAAAACTTGCCTTTGCCAACAAAAGATTCTGCATGAAATCAGATAGTCCCTGTTGCTTCCTAGCCTTCCTTAGCCCTGATTTTACAAGCTGAGTTCTGCTTACAACCAGGCTGGGAGCTCATTATACTATAATATCACGTTTATTTTGATGACAGAAGGAAGAAAAATTATTAACTCTGATGTGATCAAAACAATCATCCCTTTGAAAAAATAAATACAAAGTAAGAGTTACCTATTAGCCAACTCTAAATCAGGACTCACATCAAGTCTTGCTTAGATTTTTTCCCAGAGGTTGCCATTCAGCATTATTAAATTTTGCCTAAAGATAAATTAGGCCAGATGTTGTTCTCTTATATTCGCTCAGCTACAGACAGTAGGGTTTAGGCCCACAAGGAATCCATCTTCTCAATGTAAGCTATCTATAGAAAAAGTTTTGAGAGTGCTGTTAATTACCCTTGCATTCAGGTTTAAAAGATAACTATGCCTGCCATCAGGTATGGAGGACATATAATAATACAAACATCTGGAAAATCTGTAGGTGTTCCAGTAATAGGGAATATAAATGTAAAATACATCAGCTCCAAATTACGGGAAATTAAAACAAAAATATGGGAGATTTTGTTTTGTGACCTTAGCAATTCAGAGATAGCCTCACCTATAATATTTCAGTGGCTGCATACAGATATAAAGGCTGAAATTTTTAAAGATAAAGGAGTTTGCTGTGAAAGTCAATGCCTCCTGCAGATAAATTACGCCATAAACAAAGTTACAATTTAATATGTAAGGGACTGTGTATTTACAACTTAATCCCTGTTTGTGAGAAGGACTGGGAAAACCCTCCTGGTTTTGAGGTTTTAGTTTACAGCATGAAACAGATATGGCTGAATATCAATAACTTGAAGGATTGAACAAACATCATTCGTCTGGTTTAAGATGCATGTGGTCAACACATTCCTTGTGGTATGAAAGTCTGCAGGCTTTCAAGACCAGTTTTCTTCATTTTCCCCCCTTTTCCTACATGAAGGGGTTGGGCTCAATGGGGAGTCTGTGAGCTGCCAGGAGTTTCTGTATGGGATATCTAGGGAAGAGTGGAAACTGGTGGGAAACAGCCCGAGGGTAACTGAGCCCTCAATGGATGGGAAACATAGACTGGAATCTCTGAGACAGACAGGCTGGGAAATATAATCTGCTGGTGGGGGTACTTCTCTCCCAGCACTCCCCTAGGTCAAAAAAAAAAAAAAAAAAGGTGGCATAGGGGGATAAAGGAAAGAAAAGAAAGGAAGAAAGAAAGAAGTATTGTTACTACAGTGTCTGCTTTCCCCTTCTCAGTGGTGTGGAAATCTGGCCATACCTTTTCAATGAAACACAATTTGTCTCAACTTGGGAACTTGAACTCATTTAAAATGTCCAGGTGCCCTTTCTCTATCTTTTCAACAATCTTGGAATTCAATTCCTTGTTAACAATGATTGTTCTACTCTCTCTGGTTAAAAAACTTACCTCCTCAGTAGACAAATGGGAGGAAAGACAGTTATTTTATAAGCCAAAAATATAAACAAGATTATCTTAAGACAGAATGCAAAAAGATTTCCCTTGTAATGAAAAAATTTTTTAATGGTTTTACGAGTTTAAAATAACAAAACATAAATACTGGAAAGGAAGATTTTACAAATCAATTTAATGTAATGGAGAAGGAAAAAAAACAAAGGGACTTAACTTTGTTTTCCTAACAGATCTCTGAAGCATGTAATTATATATTTTAGTGCCTCATAAACAAAAGTAAAGGGTGGCCTGGAATAAAAACACCTGTTTTTCTTATAAAGATTGACTCTGTCAGGATAGGCAGAGATATGCAACAGTAAAAATCAACCCCAAAATCTCAGCAGAGCGAAACAAATGCTTATTTCTCACTGACATCTACATTTCCAGCCAAGAACCAAGTTAACTGAAATTCCATCTTGTCACCAGCTTCTGTGATCAATACAACCAGTAAAGCAATAAAGTGAATAAAATACTGACCCGTAAAAGCTGCAAGTCAGAGGTAACAAAACAAAAATGGTTATGCCTAATTCAAGGCAGCAAAGAAGTATGATGCCACCACATGTCCCCTAAGGAGGAAAAATGAAAAAAACTGTCATCAATCTAATGCTTATAAGGTAATATCTACTTGCTCACGTATTAAAGACAGAGAAAGATTTTTATTTAAATAACTTAAAAGACGTTTTTTCCATTGTAGATTCTATTTAATATAAACATGTACAAACACACATGAAAAAACTTCAAACACTGTTTTATTAAAGTCCCATTATTTCGTTCCCTATCACCCATTTCTCTAGATGATGCCTTTCATGTGCTTAGATTTGCTTTTCCCACCTGAACTGCCTACCACTAGCACCTAGCACCAAGAAGATAAAAGATAAAATTTCATACAAAGATAGGAGAAGGTAGACTCCCCGGATTAAGGGCTTCATTTTCCACTAAAGCTTTTGACCAATGGAAAAATGCATTTAACTTTCATGAGTGCATTTCCTACTATGAAGCTGAGCTCAGAAAACAGTGAATTCCAAAAACAAATAAGTAGTGTCGCCTGTAATCCCAGCACTTTGGGAGGCTGAGGCGGGCGGACAACGAGATCAGGAGATCGAGACCATCCTGGCTAACACAGTGAAACCCTGTCTCTACTAAAAATACAAAAAATTAGCCAGGCGAGGTGGCAGGTACCTGTTGCTTAAGCTACTCAGGAGGCTGAGGCAGGAGAATGGCGTGAACCCAGTAGGTGGAGCTTGCAGTGAGCCAAGATCCTGCCACTGCACTCCATTCTGGGCGACACAGCCAGACTCTGTCTCAAAAAAAAAAAAAAAAAAAAAAAAAGTGTCATTAGAAGATTGAAAGGAAATGCAATATCTAGATTTATGCATTCATTTTTTTTTTTTCCTGCTGACAGTCCATCTATTCCTATTTAGTTACTGGAACTTGGTGTGTAAACAGAGCATTAGCAAAAAATGACAAAGAAATAAAAATTGGAGAAAGGATGAGAATAGGCGATAATATTTTTGTTTACATTCAACAGCATGTTTCTTTTTCCCATTCTCTCATTAAAGATCCTGGTGGATCCAGACTAAATGTGTTTTCTCTTTAAATAGTAGCAACTCTGCCCAGGACTGAGCATGAAAAACATCAATTCTCAGAACCATCCACTTTCCAAGCTGAAAAAGTAGAGATAAATTTCCACAAAGCTTAAGTAAAATGTGTTATAAAGAGGTAGAAGGAGAGAAAAAAATTTTTCTGAAACACTACATTTGATTCACTTGGGCTCTAGGGAAGGAGAAATGTTGTCAAATGAATAAACAGAAAATGGCAGCAATAAGACCGTGATGTCCACAAATTTCTACATGAAATAAGGAATCATTATCTGATGCTGACCTAATCTCAATATTCAGAAAACGAGTGAGGATTCATTCAATGGAGAAGAAACGTTTGTTCTCTGTGGTAAGTTAATATCATCTAAGGATTATAATCAATAAAGGTTCTTCTTGGGCATTTTAGATGGTGAATAAAAATATTTACTTGCATCCAGAAGGTACCTGGAAGCTCCACGAAGAAATGTATACTTTAGCGTGTTAAGATCTAAATAGTACTTGGATTCTAAATTGTGTCACACTATATTATAAATATTATATATAGACTATTCCTATATAACCATAAAGAAACTTGTCTGTGGGGGAAAATAGAACAGAAATCATCCATGGTAACTTCTAGCCTCTAAATGAGGAAAGTAGGCTTCAGTAGAAACAGACCAAAGAGATATTTAGGTTCTTTATAATGGCTGCCTGAGCTTTAACATATATTTAGCATAAAATAAATATCATAAAAATAATACTAGAAGTAATGAACAAAGAGTACCTACATTAGAACACTGAAGGTCTAAAGTCAGGCAGACCTAGATTAGAATCATTCCTCCACAACTTACGAGCTAAGCAAGTTAATTCACCATCTATACAGCAAAGGCAATGTCATTTATAATTTGTTTTTCCAGCATACTTTCCATCTGCCTTTTATTGGTGCTTTTGTGTAATTTTCCTCTTCTCTATGTGATCCTTGTATAGCAATCAATCATGATACCTGATCTTGGCCATTGCTGTTGGTGCAGGAATGGGCATATCAGCCAAGCAAGGATAAAGTAAAATCTTCTTTGAGATTGGCATTTAAAAAATAAGAGAGAGAGATGGTCTGGGGAGAGGAAAAGAGACTGAGATTGTCTTTAGGCTGTCCTGGCTAAGGTTTGACAACATACATAGGTGGTGCCAGTGGCCATCTTATCTTGTCCAATACCTGAATAGAATCCTGCCTACACCATGAAGCCAAGAAAAAAACAAAGCCAAAAAAAACCATAGAAAGCAAATACTTTGATGACATTCTCTAAGTCCCTACATCACCTAGAACTGAAGTTCATTCCTGGATTTCTCCATTATGTGAGCCTTTTTCCTTAAACTAATTTGAGTTAAATTTGTTCCACTTGTAACTGGGAGAAACTCAACTAACACACACTCTAAATCTCAATTTCTTCATTTGAAAAATGTGAATAATATTATAAAATATCTCCTAGGTTTACTCATAGGATTCAGCAATATAATGCATATAACAAGTTTAGTTCAGCATCAAGCACATAAGTACCCAATCATTACTAGTTCTGATTGCTATTATTAATTCGTGATAAACGTATTACTGTCCTTTAGTAAAAATTTTATGATTGATATACTAAGGTTATTCCATCATATAGAATTCCTATACTCTTAAAAGGAGGCTACAACACTAAGTTTAAGAATAGTTGACTAGCACGTATAAAGGAGATTATTTACTTTGCAAACATTTCCAATCTGTGTTGTAATCAATGTACTAGAAAACAGTTATCTTGATTTGAAAGTCAGAGCAAGCCTTTTTTTCCTCACTATATCCTGTTCTTTTCTCTTACTGTACCCTAACTTTCTTCAATCACCCCTTCAGAGTAATACCACCTATTTCCTACAGTACTTAGACTCAAAGTGGGTACCATGAACCAGTTTCACTTTTAAATAAGTGATTGTAAATGCAAAAAGAATCATTCTCAGTGGAGGCAACTCTAGAGTCAGTGAAAGTAATTACAAAGTTGTTGCAGGAACTTCGCAAGATGGAAGCTACCAGATACTAACATTAACTGGCATCTTTAACGTCAGACACAAAATTACACTACACACATTATCTTACCTTATTTAAATACTCCAACTACTCTTTAAGGTAGATATTATTATTACTTTATTACACAATGAAAATAAAACTGAGAGATGTTATGTAGCTTTCTCAAGGTCAAACACATAGAAAGTGGCAGAATTTGGACTCAAACTCAAATCTGCCTGACTCTTAGGACCATCATTAATCTACACTGTCTCCATAACCCATATACAGCCTGAATTAAGGTCAAAGACAGTGGAAATGGATATATAAGTGTAGCATTTAAAAACAAGGATCTGAATTCAGAGTAGAAGAAAAAAGATGAAGGTGGCAGAAGTCTGTGATTTACTGGGTATAAAAAAAACATAATAAGGTATAACACTGACAAGAGGGTTTGTGGCTTGAACAAATGTGGAAATGGTGGTGGCTTTACTGGGAAATGAAAGAAAGGAGGAGAAAACTGGATGGGAGTGGGAAAGGGATAAGGCATTCAGCCTTAATGTTGTGGACTTTATTGTTGCTATGAAAATTCAAATGGAGATATTTCACTACAGGAGTTGAAGGGGCCATATATATTTTCTCATCGCTCTCTAGCAGCTAAGGTACAGACATGGGACCTAGAGTCCGCCAATTTGATTCTCCTCAATATGTATTTTAATCTTCAACATGGGGTGCAAAGACAGCAAATTATGAGACTATTCACGACGTATGGGGAACACTGGCAGTGTCTCATGCAATAAGCATGGAGTTATGGTGGTGGCTATTATTGGTGCCCACAGCAATATTCCAACTAGACCATTCTTGAAGCATGACCTTGTCTGTGTGTTTTTACTGCCCAGCCTCTACTGATCCCTATTTGTCAGGCCTCATTCTCCAGATCCTTTTTGATTATATGATATACTTTATGACCTCCAAAAAAACAAACAAAAAAAAAAACCCTGCTCCTTTTCTACTCAAATTAGGAGGAATTGTATTGTGTTGCTTGCAATCCACAATTCTGAATAATAAAACCAATACATTCATCACTGTATCATGTACAGAATTAAGGGAGTCCTTTCCCCATTGTTCTTGCATCATCCCCAACCCATAAGCTAGATAACAATTTGCTAGCTATTAAGGGGAATCTTAAAATACTTCAAATAATTCATAGACTGACAGTGATAAAACGCAATCAATAAGTTATATACCACAGCCTGATCCACATTTTAAAGCAAATATATATATATACACATAGACACTAAGTAGAATAAAGTCAAGTCCACCCATAAACATTAAGACAGAGTATTAAAACCATACAACTTCAAAAATAAAAGAGAACCTGTAGCAACTATCAGATACAGAATGTATATTATACCTCTTTAAGAATAACAATATAACTCACAGTAGAGCAGACATCACATCCATTGATGCATGAACATGACAAATGAACATTTCCAAAGTACTAAGGACAAAAAATTATCAGCCGACTTTTATAACTAGCTAAATTATCATTCAAAGGTGGGGGTAACATGAGATCTTTTTGTTTTTTCCTACTAAGTTTCTCCTTTTATTTTTTTAATTGTAATCCACAAATTCAGGGGATAATGCTTCAAAAGGGTGGCTTTTAATTACTTTTGTACCCAATCTTGACTATATTCAGATTCAATTTTTTGAGGATAGGAAGGATTTCAAGAGAGAGTAAGAATGACAGGGAGAGGATTTGTGACCATCTACTCATCCTTTTATTTTCTAATTTTTATAACTTCATGTGAGTCTGTATCTCAAAGTTAAAAAGTTTAATATAAAATATTTTTAAAGGTGAATGCAAAACAAAACCTTTTCACCACACAAAAACTAAGAATGTTTGCTACCCAAAGACTTTCACATAAAAATTATAAAGCTGTGAAAAGCAATTTAGAAAGAGGGAGTGTGATATAAGAAAGTTGAACATAGAAGTTGATTAAATAAGCTGATAAATGTAATCAATTAACTAATGTTAAAAATAATTAGTTTGATGTGTTTTAAAAGCATAGAACATAAATCTAAGGCTGCAGAAATTGCTACAAGATGGGAGGGGTGGTGTGGTGTATAATAAATAAAACATGCTAAATTCTGTATATTATTAGAAAATGCAATAATTTATCACATTAAAACAGTGTTGTCAGTATTGAAAAGGGCTTCTTATGGCCTCAGGTACTTTCATTTAAAGGTAATCACAAATGTTTTAAACAGGAATGACTCAGTAAGATTATAACTGTTCTTTAAAAATAACTACAGCTTCAGTGAGTAAGATTTGGAAAAGAGATCAGAGACACAACTATTTGGAAGGTCAGAACTAAGTAAGATGTAGTGAATGAAAAGAGGAGGAGTTAAATGTGAGCTATATTCAGAAGACAGAATCTACCACTTTCTCTGGACACTATGTGCTTAGGAACACATAGATAACCCCCTAATAGACAGGAATGCTGTCACATTCTTCTTTAGCCAATGCATGACACATTTGTTGAAAGTATCCAATAAATGTTTAAATGAACTGGATAAATTTCATTTGAAATATCCACAATACATGAAGATAGACAAAAGAAATTATTAACAAAATCCTAAAATTCAGGGGAAAGATCAGGGCTGACATCCTCATCAGAGAAGACTTGCCACTGGGCTAGACCAAGGGTGTGGGGCAAAGAGGAGGGGAGGAAATATCCTGAAATATACCAACACTCAAGGGGCAACTGAGAGAAGGGGACACTCAAGTGAGTAGGAAAGAGTTAAAAGTGATGGAAAGAGAGCAATGAAACCATCAAGAAAATCATCAAGAAATCTGATTTTTAAAAATTAAATTTCTAAGATTTACAAATGAGAGGGACAAGAAATGAAAAGAAAAATATTACAACAATTTCTAATTGCAAGGTTTTGAAGACATAATACATTTTTTTAAAAAAGAAGGCAATTTATTATATATACTTGTTAAAATAAGGGTTTATTTGTTGTGTGGACATTTGGGGTGGTGGTGGGAGTGGAGGGTCACAGAGTCCTGATGTTTCAGGCAGTGGCTTAGTTCTGTGGCTATGTCAACAAGGATTTGATGTATGTGCAGATTACATATGTAGTAATTTATTTTTGACATTAAAAAAATGAAGAATAAACAACAGCCTCACTGTATCATGACTCTATGACTGAGCTGGAAAACAAACCCAAAGATCCAATTTCTATTTCTATTTCCTGAAAATTATTAAAATAGGTTCTAATACATTATGGTTAATAGTATCTTAGAAATGCCATTCACCTTCTGAATAAAGGATGGTCCATCCTGTTCCCTTCAGAATCCCTTATTTCCCGTCAGAAATAATTATGATGATTGACTTTTATTTTTTAAATAAACAGATGCATGAAGAAAAATGGAATACATGTACTTGTCAAAAATACCAATTGTGCAATTGTTTTAAAAAATCGTAATCTAGTTTTCTCTGGACTAATTTACGCTACAGATATGCAAAATAAAACAATGATAAATAATTGTATCATAAATTATACATGTATATATTTAGGAAAAGCTTACAATTCCTAAGCCTGTCCACTGAGTCTAAATTGCACTGCCTTGGTGAATTCCTCAGATTCTAAAAGTTCCACCAAAGCTAAGGTCTTGGATGTCATTTAAGTTATATATTTCAGCTATTAAAGGCAATGTTCTGACAAGCCCTTTGGTGCTTAACCTCAGGGCATAAATTTGCCTTAAAACTACAAAAGAATGTGTCAGAGGGCTATATGTCAATCAACCAGGAGAAGTGCCTATTCCCAATTTAGTGTTGTCACTTGCTGACATTAAAACCAGCAACAGTTAATTGTTACTACTTCAAGTGGGAATACCGAGGGAAGAGGAGAGGTAGGTGTCTAAGTTCAGATTGATAAAGCTGTTAATTGCTACCCCTTTATGTAGATTTGTTTAATAATGAAAACAATGTGGCTAATCATATAATGTTTCTATTTGTTCCCCAAGGGCTCTTCAGGGAAAGTTTCCGTCAGGGCTAGATTTTGGCAGCTACCAACTGTGCAGGGACAAAAGCAGAACAATCAAGGCACTCAGTGCTGGCAAATAGCTGAAAGTGGTTGTATACGGATGCCCCTCCTCCTGGCCCTATCAGGAAGGAGCCAGGATCTGCCACTGATGAACTTTAAAGGAAAAGTTAAAAATGTAAAGGAAGATAATAATTTCAAGCAGAATGTCAGAAGGAAAAGAGGGAAGGAAGGAGGAAGAGAGAGTGAGAGGAAGGGACTGAGGGAGGAGAATACATATGTAGGCAACCCGAAAGGCAGGGAATAGGTATGACATAGACTTGGGCCCTCCCTACGCTTCCAAGCAACAGATCAATTAAATTCACATCAGTGTGTTTTTTTTTTTAAATGAGAGGTTACATAGAAAAAAATTATACATACATACACACACACAGACACACACACATACATATACACACATACATATAAACATAAAATGTGTATATATGTGTATGTGTGTGCATGCACAGACATACGTATATATATTGTCCCAGCCTTGCTTTTTATAGACGGGATGATGATATTGGGGATATCATTAAACCACTCTCAGAAACAGTTACTGGGAGAGTCCTAGCTACTGACTAATCTCAACAGGGTATTTCAGGGAACAGAGTGCTCTAAGAAGTCTTACACAAATGTAATGTATATAATTTACTGATTTTTTTTTTCACTTTGCCTCATTTGGTAAAGGACATGAGACAGAATTAAATTATATCATTTAATTTTGTTTTCAGACTCTTTAGTACCAAGTAATGAAAACATTCAGAAACACCCTCAGACCACTGGTGCATCCTCCATCACTGTACAAATGTATGTTGTAAGACTTATGATGTAAGTGATATTCATTTTGTTTTGTGCTTCTTTGTGTGTGTGTGGGGGGGAATGGGGAGTAAGTCTTTAATTCCCTTTCTATCACCACCTAACTACAACAGCCCCATAGTAAAACTCACTGAATATTAAAATGGCTTTAAATCCTTCCCCAGTCTGATCACAATTACATTTTCAATTCTATCCCAGTGCCTATGCCCCCAAGTCTTCTGGTATTTCTAGATTCCTCCACTCGTCACCCCTATCCTCTTGCCTGCACCTCACCTCTGTCCATGTCGTTCTCTCTTCTTAGAATGCTCTCTCTTCACCTGCTTAAACTTACTCATATTTCAAGGCCAAACCAAGTTTAATCTAATCCACTGAGCATTCCACGATCACCACACACCACATAGCTTCTGCCTTCTGTAAATCTGTAAATGAGCACCTGCTTGATCATTCATGTGTCACCTACAGATGGTGTCAGCTCAGTCATCCTCCACTTTTTCTTGTTCTTCTACCAAACTTTATACTGCTTAAGGATATATCTTTTTATCCTCTACAGCATCTGAATCATATATGTAGGAGCCTGCAACGTGTTTAGGGGCCATATTTCACTTCTCCAATGCATTTCAGTGAAGTTTAAAAATCACTACCTTATTAAATGTTGAATTCAATTCCTTTATCAGTTAACTTTTCTGTAGTGAAATTCCCTTCCAGGTACAACTCTACAAGTCTAAAAGCCACAGTACACCTAGAAAATAGCCCATTTCTGGCACCTAAGAAATCATCTGTTACCCAGGAATTTGTCAAAAAAAAAAAAAAGAAAAGAAAAACTTAAGAAATAATCAATTCTTAAAATTCACTTTCATGTCAGCGGGAAATAAAAAATTAACAACCTAAACACCAGGTCTAAGTTCACATTACTCATTCTTTCAAGTACATTTTTATTCAGCTTGAAACTCATATTCTTTCTAAATAGGCATAGAGATCGTTAAACTCTTTTATCTTTCAAACTGTAAAACAGAAATTTAGGTTCCATGTTTGAAAGAAGAGATGATAAGGTATAGATATAAAGAAATGATGCTATGTGCAGACCACAGAAAATAGCTGAATCAAACCAACTGAAATTTTAGTGATTAAAAATAAAACTACATTTGCAAAACTGTATTCACCAGGTTCATGATCCAACTGCATTGTCAATTATGCTCTTGTGTACCTTTGGGGTGCCCCAAATCACACGCCAAAATTTTTCAGCTCTTAAGAATGCCTGATTATAACCTAAAATCAAAGTACCATTAACACAGTGAGAAAATGTCAATGGCAGTACACACCCTCTCCCCTATCACCATGCTTATCACTCCTGAAAAACTGTATTTATTTCTCAAATACAAAGACAAAAGGTAAGGCAACCAGTAAATTACACAATTATGAATTGCTTTTTAAAAATTTTAACAACTACCAACACCATTCAGCTTTATTTTATAGAAACCCTAACAATTTATTTAGAATGTAATGCATTATGCAAAACAATCTACACTGCAAAACATTCACACAGATTTCCTTTATTAATTAAACGAAATCTGTGTGAATGTTTTGCACAGTGTAGATTAATTTTTAACACAATATGATTCACCAAATTTTAATTGATTTAAAACCTTCAGTAACCCTGCTGTGTCGTAAAAGGTTATGTGCCTGTTTTCTTCCAACAATGAGGTGAATTTGTCATTAAAAATTTTTTACCCAAAGGTCACCTTGAACTACCAACACACACACACACACACACACACACACAGAGAGAGAGAGAGAGAGAGAAAACAAACAACAAACTAATGTTCATTATCTGTGTGAATGTATCTAAACTACAAGTAAATGAATCAGCCATGTTACGAAGCACAAAGCTATTGAAATAGTTAAGATTTATTTTCAGGTGTCACTGAGACTAAACAAAGATTGTAAGGAATAAAACAAATAAAAGGAAACTCAGGGAACAAATTAATACATTAAACCATTATCTTAAAAGCAGCATTCCCTATAGAACAAAGTGATAAAGATATCAAAAAGCACTTCTCAAAGCAATATTTTTGCATGTCAAAAAAAGAATTAACCTAGAATAAATATATAAATAACAGTATGTTCTGTGTTAAGCCAGTAACAAAGAAACCCCTTAGTGCAGTAAAACAAAGTCCTGTCAAATCCCCATTTTTTACAAAGAAGCATGAAGATCGTTTCACAATGGTTTAAACTGTATTTATAGTAACAGAGTGAAGACTTGAGATAAAAGTCAAAAGGATTAAAGTCAAAGCCCCAGCTCGACATGAGTTACGATTTTGATTTTTATTCTTATTGTGGTCTACAAATATTAAGACAGAAGATACTTCCATGTGATTGTGGGATCCTCTGAGACTCTACAACCTTAGAAGAGCAGATAAAACAGATGAAAATGCATCTGGTTTGGGAGCTGACTCCATATTAAATGGCAATGCGCAAAGTAACAACTACAACTGCAGAAGGCTGTGGGGGAGGGGAGGAGGCTAAAGGCTGAAATTTCTGCAACTGATGCAGGGCAGAAGAAAAAAGAAGGGGAAAAAAAGATGTGGTATTACTGTTTTAAAATGGCAGCCTGTTAATAATCACTGCATTCCTGAAACACAGGCAAATTATACCACCACTCCTTCTTTCATAGAGTAAGCAAGCCTAACACATATAAGCATTACATACTTCTTTGAGGAAAATGATATAGCTTGATAGCTGCATCTATATCTAAAACAAAATCCCTAGAGTTGCCACTCAAGAGTTTACAAATTTGGAAACCATATACTTTTTCTCACAAAGAAGGAAAATAGAAATTCTGTTGTGAACTGGAAAGTCTTAGATACACTAGAAAGAAATATTCTCTTCCACATATATTTTTCTTTAAGTGAAGGCAAAGCTACATTTATACATAAGCTTTTGGTCATGGTTCAAAATATCTATTTTGCATTTCCTCTCCCCTGATGTCCTATCTTTCAAGAAAATCACACACATGTGCCCGCACATACACACACTCACTCCAGCAAGAGAGAGATATATAACATATTCTGCATGAATTGGAAGATCATCATTCTTAATGTTAATTTGAGTACTCTCTCTTTAGTTCATTTATTGCAAAAACCACATATTGAGTTATATATTTCTATCCATCCTGAATCTTTACTTTTAAAATCAGGCACCTCATTTAACATTTGATGAAGAAAAGGCTAAAAGTCCCTAACAACAACAGCAAAATCATCAGGAGCATTGTAAAACACAAAATGATAGTATCTATATCACAGAAATGCTTAAAATATCTTATTTTAATTGAGTATAAAGAAATACTATCAATTATAAAAGTAAAATTTATCATGCAAGTTTAGAAGAGGGTTCAAGTCCATATGCATTCATGTAATCATAAAGAGAAAATGAAAATTAACCAAATATTAATTTGGTTAACGGTGACAAGTTATCACCGTTAACCAAATGGATCAATTTCCCCTTTCTTCACAAAATAATAATTAGATAAGTTACTTACACAAATCATACATTTCTGAAAATGACATTTCCAGTACAATTTCTTGCAATTTTATTCAGTATTTGATTTTAACCGTCACATTTTGAACACATACACATTTATACAACTACCAGGGGAAAAATAAGTTGAACCAAATTGAAAAATTACCATAACTACTAGTTCAATATGTCTGGTTAAAATAGAGACATCTGGTCTATCGTTCTTTTGTGTTGATTACTCCTAGTGTGTCTTTTCCCATCAATGAACTTTTCGAGAGGAAAATCCAACTTTTAACAAAAACCTGTGACTTAGAAATCTCTTTCAAATTCTGTCAATGCAGATATATCATTATTAGATCAAATAAAACACAGTATCTTCAAGAATAGTAACATATACTGATTGAATACAAATGGCTAGCTTTAAATTCCATCAGAGTAATGTTATTTATTAAATAATTCTCTGCAGGCAGATATGGCTAATTCATGAATCATTATTTTTAAATATTTATAAATCAACTCACTGCTCACTTGCTTAAAATATACACTGAAGCTCTCTAATAGTACTTGATTGCCACTCCACGAAACCTGAATAATGCATTTTCAGAAGCCTTGCACGTCCCCACACAATTCTGAATTAATGGCCGAGCAAACAATAAGTAATGTACTATGCTCCAGCAAAAACTCAGTGATAACATCAATCTGGCATCTACTTAACACTTACTGCTTACTTCTCACATTTTCTCGACAACTTAGTTTCCTCTTCCAGATGCAGTTCATTAAAGAATCACTATCACCTGCCCATTCATCCACAGAGTGAGAGATTTAGCGATTAACATAATCACAGATAAGGGGAGAAATAACACTATAAAATTAAGAGATTAAGTAAAGGGACCTGGGCACTCCAGCTACCAATAACTAGATTGCAATTAAAAAGGACTTTGTCACTTCTTCGCTGGGTAATAGGGCCAATTATCTAAAACCCTTTGCTAGAATCCAGATACATACCAGAGCAAGGCCTTCAACCAAACTCAGATAATTACTTTTGACAAATGTTCTCCTTGAGCATAATGTAGTTACTCAAACGCTTTTCAAAATGTCTACAGTTACAGTAAAACAATCTTTACAAAGTCAACCTAATAACATGTCTTGCTCCCCCCTCCCAAAACCCCCGCTGCACGCAGTCTGCTTTCTTTTGGCCAATTTATACCAGATAGTAAGTTGGTGAATAAATATTTAATTTATGCAGCCAAAACCCTGAAAGGCTTAGCTTCAAATATAATGCCTGGCATTCCCGAGACACACTGTACAAAAATATCCTTTTGAAAAATCCTTTCACAGCTGTCCTTTAAAAGAAGAAGATAGGGAGAAAAAAGAAAGAAAGAAAAGAAAAACCCACACATATACATGCATCAAACCAAAGACGCCGACGCCCCTCTGCCAACCGGCATTTCTATAGAGACATTCTTTCGATGATTAAAACGTAAGCTCCGAAAGGTTAAAGAAAAGGAAAAGCAGTCAAGTAACACCGCCCAGAAAGCCAGCAGTAAAATACACCTAGCTGTACACTCTTAATAACCTCCCACTATAAATGACACTGACCCAACTTCACCAAACACACATACACACACTCACAAATTGCACACACGTGCACAGAATGTACACACAAACATCGAGCAGAGCACAATACCTGCAAACACAAACGAACTGGAACCACACAAAACATACACGTATCAGTGTGCACACATAATGCACACGACACGGCACACAGACACGCAACCACCTAGCCCACATGCACACGCCCCACAAGTCCGTATCGGACACACACCGTGCATGCACGTGTAAAATGTTTGAACTCACAAACGCCGAACATACACACAGACTGTGCACAGAGTTATTGATGAAATTCCGGGGGGTGGAGGGGCCGGGAGGGAGTGGTAATTGCCACACAAAGGTCTCCGGAGCGGCAGAGAGGGAAGTCTAGCGGCGCCGAGCGCTCAGAAATTCACCCGTGGAGAAGGCACAGCCCAGCCCCGAGAGCGAAGTACGGAGAGAAGTGTCCCGGGCGGTCCCGGACGCGGGGCTCCCGTAGATAATCGCTGCGCCCCTCCGCGCGCGCACGCACACACACAGGGGCCCCCAGGCGAGCCCACTCCCGCAGAATAACAAAGAGCAGGAGCC
>NW_012115378.1:4291045-4347954 GCF_000951035.1 Colobus angolensis palliatus
CTCCGCTCGGCCCCGCTCACAACAATACACTCTGACGTCACGGGGAATGGCGACGCGGCCGCACACTCGCCGCGCTCACACTCGTCGCGCTCACACTCGCTCTCTCGCGCGCGCACACCCGCGCACACTCGCCGCGCGCCCCCTACTCCAGCCACGCCCTGAAACCCTCGCGAGACCCCTTTCCCTCCAACCCTGCCGCCAAATTCCCGGAGCGCTGCCCACTTGGTGCAGGCCGTTCCACCCGCTTCCCCCTGTCCCGCTCGGGCGGAAAGCCGCGGACACGGTGGCCTTTGGAACTTGTGTAGGAGTCCGCCCCGCACCTCGACGCCTCTGTCCTGTGCGCTCACGCGTGCACTCTCACTCACACACACTCCCCACTACTCTACTCTGTTGGACTCCCTGAACCCTGTCTCTGCTTGGCTGGGGGAACTCCCAGAGCCTTATTGAAAGGGTACAGAGCCAGTGGCTTTGGATATAGAACTAATAATGTACGTGCAACTTAACACAATGTTGAACCACCTACAGCATCTCAAACAATGCAGGACCAAAGAGCAGAGACCGTGGATCCACGCAATGCCGTACCGTAGCGCTAATTATTTTTAAACAGCGTGTAGTCAACATTCTGTGGAGTAAAACATAATGCACATGGGAAAAACTGAAAAGCTAACGCTTGTGTATTAAAATTATTTATAATTTTCAGGTCTGAGATACAAGAAGTGTTGGATTGTTATCCTTATTAGCGAACTACCAAAAAATATGTTAAGACTTAGAAGTTGATGGTAATCTTTTCAACTTCATACATCTCTAGTTTGGGTTGGTAGAGTTATTGTTAAGCAAAGAAAAAAATGACGCTGTGACCCGCATAGTAATTATATGTATTTGTCTTGAGTGTCTGAAAACAAAAAGGTCACTTCTACCGAATTTTTTTCTGAAGTTATTTCCTGAATAGGATATTAATGGCATATAAATAGTACTTTGTGTTTTTTCATACACATTATCTCGTTTGATCCACAAAACAGCTCAGTTAAACATATTTTCCCTTCTACTGTACAAATGAGGAAATGAAACTCAAAAACATGACAACGTATCCAAGATCTCTTGATAAATCATTTTTAAGAACTCAAGTCTTTTGACCCTAATCTCATGTTGTTTATTCAATTCCATACTGCCTGTTTAAAACTACTCATGTCTAAAAAATGAACACTTACATCTAATGAAAAGATTTATGTCTGAGAATGAGAACAATTAGAGTAAGGTGATTCCTTTGAGAGTACTGTCAAATGACTGAAGTAATAAAAATGTTTGATTACCAAAAATTAAGCAGAGACAGTTCATAATCATATAGAGCTGCATATAATTCTTTTAGAATATTTGTTTTATTAATTGATTAGACTGAGGAAAAGGCTATGCATCAGTTTTAGAAAATATCAAAAGATTATCTCCACTTTTTCTTTTTCTAAAATGGATTTAGAGAACACGCTGAAGTTATCCCTAGGGGAAAATTTTATCCATGCAATTTGCATAATTCTATCCAGGTGTATTATATTTTTACTTTACGTTTCAAATATATTAAATTTGAATCACGTTCACATCTGCTTTTATTTTCCAGAATTCTCTTTATGGCTAAAGTAATTGATATATTTTCAAAGTATTTTCATTCTAATGCTTTTTCTTCTACTCAGAAATACCTATTTTAAGCAATCAGACCATAACATATAATTTGTTATTTTCTGTGAAATAGTGCCTAATAAGAAGTTTTGGAGCCAGCTAAAGGAAAAATACATATTCAGTTGTTTCACAGAAAGGCCAATTTCTGGTTATTAAAGAAGAGAAAATATATTGTCCTACTTAAACAGATGTAAATTGATGGGTTTTTTTTTAAAAAAAAGCTATTGTTTATGCATTCATTCTCTGACAGAGAGCTGAGTATAAGAACCAATATTATGAACGCACTCTTAGATTCTACCTCACCTTTTGGGTACTTGGATATAAATAGTCCATAGCAGGTAAGTCTGATTAAAGACTTGGTGAATAGTCTATGTCAAAATAACGTATTTTACAGAGCACCAGAAGAGGAGTAGGCCACAATTTCAAAGAGACCATTGTTACATTTCTTTCTTCTATATTGACTTTGTGGCAGGGGGTAGGGAAGAGATTAATCAATTACAGATGTTTTATAATTTGGTTAATTGTATGAATAGCTTTTCAACATAAAGTGAAATACATTATAAGAAATGTACAAGTAAATTTCTGTGAAAATTAATGGGAGAAATAACTCTGCTGGGGAGATTAAATAAAGCTTTAATAAAGAGAAGTTTTCAGGTGGGATTTGAGGAATGGGTAGGATTTGAATATTCACACTTGTAGGAATGGAGAAAAGCTTTTTCACACACAAATGCGGTAAAGGTCAGTCAGGACAATTGAAACCTAGGAAAATATTAAATTAGATAGATGACATCTACCAAGCACTACTTACATTCAATTAAATTCATATGAGATCACATATATTTCAAGAACTCTTGTTTTAAATGAGTAGAAAGTAGTAACTCAGGGAACATGCTCCAGTTAGAATTGCCTGTAAATCCTCCATTGTCTGAGTCCCCGTCCCAATTATACAGTAATGACGATCCCTCCAGAGTTCAATTGGCATGTAGCAGCACCTTCTCTGCCTTCCACTGCTTTCTTCATTTCCATTCCTACTAATACTTCTGAATTCAACAATGTAAACTTTTGTGCATATCTCCTCTCATCAATTCCAGCAGATTTTTTTCATTTCCTGTAATGTTTATTGCAACATGTTTAACAATCAATAAACAATAGGTATATAACCCAGAGTAAGAAATATTAATTTACATACGACAAAACAGAGGACTTGGAAAATGGTTTACTGGACAAAATGGAGGTTTACTGGAAAATGGGCTAAGTTAATGTGAGGCTCCAAGAGCAAGAAAAGAGACACCTAAGGATTTGAGGACAGAAGTTGTTCGTTCATTTCTATGGTCCCTCAGGAGATACAGACTTTCACAATGAATCCTAATCAAAGAGGTCACCAAATATGGGAAACTTTAGGTGTTTCAGGCGGGGATAGGGGGCTGGGATTCCTTCGGATTCAGATTCCTTGTCTACAGGGCTACCATCCACATGCCTGTACATGCCTGTTGAATGTCGTGGGAGGAAGTCTGGATTAAATAGAAATACCTTCCATTCCTCTCCCACAAAATCCCACCAGCAGAAACAACACAGAACAGTAGGTGGAGTGGGGAAGGAGTAATAAAAGATGAGGGGAGAGAATGGAAGCCAGGGTCGTAGGGGAGGCGGAAGAAGTCTTTGTTGGTCTGATGGCCATGCCCCATGGGTTTTATTTCTGAAGTAAGTTTGTTTACTATGCGTAAGCTTAGAATCTCTGAATTTTCAGCTGATAACATTTAAGAATTTTAATTTTTCTAAACATCTTTTGTTAATGACCATTTAGAATCTAACTGGTCTGGAAAATCCATGAAGGTGATCCCCTTGTCTTCTTTGTCCACTGCTCAATTCACTAAATTTCAAGCAAATTCCCTGTCATACTCTAAGGTGCAATAAATATTTACTGAATAAAAAATAAACTACTGGAAATAAAGGAAAATGATCTCTTTTTATTACAACAAACGTCCAGCAAATCAAGATACAGTTTCATCATTTTACTTAGTATCATTTTTTCCTGTCCTATTTGTAGTTTACTGAACAGTTTAGGAAATGTAAAGTAAAATAAAGCTGAGTATCACTATTATTCATTATGTGTAGTCAAGTATTACTGAGTGATGCTCCTAAGGGCAAATGAATTTTGACCTTGTCTCTTTCATTCTTCTCCTACATATCCTTTACTTTTTGAGTCCCTCATTATATCTATTTAAAATCAGCTTATCCTATGAATATAAACAAATTAGCTTCACTTCAGGAACATGTAGAGCCTTAAAAATATTATCTGAAAGAAAGTTTATCTAAACTTGGGACAATTCTTCCACTATAACATGAGTAGGATAACTGTGATCTTTTTGTTTTTACTTGCAGTCTGTAACAGTTTAATACTTTAAGATTTTGGCATATTTTAATTATGAAGATATGTGTAGCTATAAAGAAAATTAAAGTTTTATTTTCTTCAAAATTTCTCTTTAGGTGATTTCATTTATATTGTCAAAGCATATCATTAAGAAGACAAATTAGAGCTATTTTGAGACTCATTTTTAATTCTCTGGCCAATTTGTATTGTTCATATATTTCAGTGCACTAGTTGAAACATAAAATTTTTCATCGTATATCCAGAGCCTTAGCAGCTAAAGTGTTCTTAAATCTGAGGAAAAATAGAAAAAAGTAGCTAAAAGTATTTCCGTAGTTTTCTTTTTCACTTTCTTAAGTTGCTCTTTTTTCTGTTTTATCTCTCTCCTTTCTTTGTGCAATAACAAACTCTCCTTCTGAGTAGAGCCCTTCATTCAAGAATTTACCTTTTTCCCCTTTAAACCCTTAATTAGCCATAGAGAACACAGTCTGATTTATGGCCTAGCGTTTAACAGGACTCACACTTAATCCATTACACAAAGAGGGATACACATATTCCCTAACAACACCACTCATTAGTTTATACAAGATGAAAACACACACACACACACACACACACACACACACACTTAGCAAATGTAAATAAAGCTTTGCATGATACTATCTTATGCATATATGATGTGATCAGAATTTCAACATTGCAGTCTAACAGCTTTTTGCTTATTTTCAAAACTACAAATTAGATTTTTCTAGGTAAACTCTAATTCAATCCCATATTTAGTGGATAAGAAGGAAAATTACATGCTGCTAAATTCATCTTTATGTAGAAAGAATTTCTTAGTTCCCAAAGAAGACTAGAATTCTAATTACAGCTACTGTCTCAGACATAATGAAATCTTGGTCATTGACTGATACGATGTTTCCCTCCATTTTCATGTTTACCAAAAGAGTAAATTTTGTGATGGAGACCCCCAAAAAAGAACTTCAGAAGGATCATTGACAAGTAATTTATTCCAGTAATTTTGTACCTAACTGCTATTTTAAGTTGTACAGTAAAACATAGGAAGTGTACCCCTTAGATAGTAACCTGATACTGGAACGTCCTCTCCATTCTATGCATAGCACCAAAAGCTCAAAGGAAGATATAAAGCTATTCTGCAACTTTTAAAAGGATGGATTGAAGTGATGGGGAGATAGGGCTCCTTTTGTAACTGAAGAATTCTTATTGCTTTCCCATTGAGTTTTATTGCAGGGGACATGGCTGATCATC
Source organism: Colobus angolensis palliatus (assembly GCF_000951035.1). Classification (NCBI taxonomy): domain Eukaryota; kingdom Metazoa; phylum Chordata; class Mammalia; order Primates; family Cercopithecidae; genus Colobus; species Colobus angolensis. The sequence goes on from NW_012115378.1 coordinate 4,296,351, forward strand.
TTAGCCAACACACTTCCAGTAACCATGGGGTGACATGATTGATTAGCTAAATAGCAGGAATAACTGGAAGATCTCTTAGGAGCCCATTGTGACCAAGGAAATGTCATCCAATTGTTCATTGGCTTATGTGGGGAAAGAAATAAAGGTGGGGGGGAGCGCAGGAATTGCCACCCCCACTGAGGCCCACCTATTAGTGAGTAAAGCAGTAGGACTATATTTAAGAAAAAAGAGAACAATGACCCTGCAGTGGCAGAAATCTGTTCAGCATTTTCATAGCCCCAGTGAGGCTGGGAGTAAGGATAGAACTAAGCCTATTTATCTTCTGTGTGGGAATAGAGAGATCCAGAAAAAGAGATTCTTGCTCACCTACTCCCCGTGACTTTCTACCACTCTATCACATTTAGGCAAGGTATCCCCAAGGAAAAGGATCAAAGATAGTTATGACATTTAGATGTCAAAATAATGAATCATGCATTTTAACAATATCTGGATTGAGTTGCTGGTAGGAATTTTAATCAATGCGCATTTTTTAGTAGAAAATTCTTTTCTCTGGAGACCCTCCCCTTTTTCAGACCAAGAGGTGATTAACTCCATAGTAGATAGTCTAGATCACTTTTCTACCTAACCTATAATCATTTAGTTAATTTCTATTTATAAAACTAACCTCCCCTTTCTATTTGTGGGCTTATTGGTAAGTTCTCTATGTAGTCAAGGAGTGTTTCACTTTAATAAAATTTCTAAAGTTTCGAAAATTTTCTATTCTTTTGTTTTTTACTGGAAGTATAATTAACATAAAATAAAAGGTATAGGTCTCAAATGTTTGGTCTGATGACTTTTAATAATTGTATATTACCTAGTAACTATCATCCAAAACAAGATACAGAGCATTCTCATCACCCCAAATGTTTCCTTATGCCATTTCCAGTCACTCCTCATGCCTACAGAAACAACCACTCTCAGACTTCAATCACCGTAGATAAGTTTGGCCTGTTAATAGACTGTTAGTAATTTCCCCTATTGGTAGCTCCATCTATTTATTTTTGTAATGGTGTCAGGTGTATTTGATGAAGTCCAATTTATATATATTTTTTTCTTTTATGGTTAGGATTTTTGAGTGTTACCCAAGAGATCTTTGCCTACTCCAAATTTAAGAAGCCATTCTCCTTTATTTTATTCTAGAAGCTCTATGGTCTAGGTTTTACATTCATATCTATGATCTAACTATAACTAATTTTGTGTATAGGATGAGACAGGGATCTAATGTTTTTCACATGGCTATCCAGATGTTTCTATACAGTTTATCATTATTACTTTTACTAATTGAATTGACTTGGCACTGTGATCAAATGTTAATTGACCATATATGTATGACTCTATTTCCAGCCTTTATATTTTATCGTATTAACCTGTTTGGTTACACTTATACCAATAACAAACTGTTTTGATGTCAGTAGCTTTATAGTGACCTTGAAATCAGATACATAAATCCTAAAATTTTATTTTTGTTTTTCAAGATCGTTATGGACTTTCTAGATTCTTGCATTTCTGTATACAATAAATTTAAAGAATCAGCCATTTTTATATGGATGACATTGAATTTGTAGACTAATTTAGAAAGACATTAACAATATCAAAATTGGTATATCCATAAAGTTGAATTCATTTTTGAGGGATTTCTTGAATTTATGTCAGCCATGTTTTAAAATGTTTAATGTAATACTCTGGGACATGTTTGTTACATTTATTCCCAAGTTTTGATATTTCCTATGCTATTCAAAATAGTATTTAAATTTGATTCTTGGTTTATTAGCTAATAATATATAGAAATAAAATTGATATTTGAATGTCGATCTTGTATACTATGATGTTAAATTCACTTTTGGTGTCATTATAGATTCAAGTAGTATTTTTATATGTATATGTAGAATAATTATGTTGTCTATGAATAAGGGAAGTTATATTTCCTTTCTGATTTAATGAATTTTGTTTATTTTCTTGCTTTATTGCACTGACTAGGTCTTAAGGAGCAATTCTAAGCACAAATAGTGAGAGTAAACACACTTACCTATTTACATCCTTAAAGTTGAAGTAAAGAGATACATGTTTCACTTAAGTATCGTATTAGCTGCATGACTTTTGCAGATACAATTTATCTGATTCAGAAAATTCTCCTCCTTTCCTAAAAAGCTCACAGTTCCTTCCCTGTTTTCTGAATAGGTCTTAAATTTGGTCAAAAGCTTTTCTGGTGTTTTTTTTTTTGAGACGGAATCTTGCTCACTAGCCCAGGCTGCAGTGCGGTGGCACAGTTTCGGCTTACAGCAAGCTCCACCTCCTGGGTTCATGCCATTCTCCCACCTCAGCCTCCCGAGTAGCTGGGACTACAGGTGCCTGCGACCACGCCCAGCTAGTTTTGTTTTTGTATTTTTGGTACAGATGGCGTTTCACCATGTTAGCCAGGATGGTCTCGATCTCCTAACCTCATGATCCGCCCACCTCGCCCTCCCAAAGTGCTGGGATTATAGGCACTTTACTATATTTATTCATATGATCATAAGATATTTTTATTCTGCTGATGTAGTATGTTACATGGATTCATTTTCTCATGTTACACCTTATATTTCTACAATATACCACTTATTCCTTTTAAGTTTACTTTTATGTATTACTGGATTTACTTTTTCTAATATTTTGTTATGATGTCTGTCTTCATGCTCATGAAGAATTTTAATCCTTTATTATTGATTTTTTAATATCTTCTAGATATCTTACTATAGTATTGGTCAACTCATAAAATAAATTGGAAAGTTTGTTCCTTCTTTGTATGCCAAAATGCTGAAAGAATAATTGTTAGATTAGTATTATTTCTTCCTTAAATGTTTTGTAGAATTCATTCCTGAAACCACATAGGACTGAAGTTATAATTGGGTGTGTACACACGTGTGTGTATGTTTGTAAAGGGTTTTACAGCAAATTCAATTTCTATGATGTATGATAGGCTATTTATTGATTTTCTCTTTTGTTTCTCTGAATTGTATTTATTAAAGTTTCATAAATTTTACTGAAATTTATAAATTTATACAACTTGCATGCCTTGCATTTAGCCAATGTAATTTTATAATTTGAGGTTTTATTTGTGTAAATATATACTATTTATGCAACCACAACCTTAAACTAATTTTACAACTGTTTGACCATCCCCCAAAAAATGCCTTTATGCTCATTTGAAGTGAAAATCCAGTTTCTAATTCCAGGACATGGAATCACATAATGTGCAATCTTGTAAGTTCGGTTTCTTTCACTTAGCAAATCTATTTTACATTTATCCATTTTTGTTGCATTTATCAGTAGTTTGTCTCTTTTTTTTTCACAGTATGCTACTTTATGGATAAGCAACATTTTGTTTATCCATTCACAAACTGAAGTATATTTAGAATGTCTACAGCTCTTGGCAATTATAAATAATAGTGCCATGAACATTTGTGTACAAGTCTTTCTGTGGGCATGTTTTCATTTTTCTTGGTAAATGCCTACAAATGGAATTGTTGTATTGTATGGTAAATACATGAGCAAATTTTTAAATTGCTCCATCTTATTTTAATTATGTTTACAAAGTGACACAATATTTTTGGTGAAATGCATATTCAAATATTTTATCCATTTTAAAACTGTGTCTTTCGTCTACTTACTATTGATTTTCAAGACTTCTTCATATATACTGCATATAAGTATTTTGCCATATATGTGATTTATAGCTAGTTTATCCCTGTATATGACTTATCTTTTAATTTTCCTAATGGTATCTTTTAAAGAGCAGAAGATCTCAATTTTGATGAAACTCACTTAGCCAAATTTGTGTGTGTGTGTCTGTGTGTGTGTGTGTGCGTGTATAGAGTATGTTTATAGTATCGTATCTAAGAAATTTTTACCTAACCAAAGGTCACATATTTTTTCTCATGTTTTCTTCTAGAGATTTTTTAGGTTTAGCTCACAAACTTATGTATATGACTTACTTTGAGTTAGGGTGTGGATTTTATGTGTGCTGTGAGCTACAGGTATCAGTTTATTGTTTTAATATGTGAATATCCAATTATTCCATAATCATTTGTTGAAAAGAAAATCCTTTTCTTGATTGATTTATCATGGCACATTTGTCAAAAACTTGATCAACCATGATTATATGGGTGTTTTTCAGCACTGTTTATTGGGTTACATTCTTATATGTGACTTTCTTCATGCCAATATCACATCATTTCAATTAGTATAGTATTATTATAAATATTGAAATCAGGTAGTATAAGATCTTGAGCTTTGTTATTCTTTTTGAAGTTGTTTTAGCTTTTTAGGATTCACTGATTTTTCACATAAATGTCAGAATCCACTTGCCAATTGATTTCTACCCAAAAAGGGGAATGGTGAATTTGCTGGTATATAATCTGTATCAAATCCTTCCACTGTCTTCTCACTTGTGTTATTTATGATGAGAAATCTGTTGTCATCCTCATCTTTGTCCCTGTGTTCCTAACCAGTCTTTTTTCTCCCTGGCTGCTTTTGGGATTTTTTATTTATCAGTGGTTTTGAGCAATTTTATTTTAAAATCTTTGGTATAGTTTGCTTTCTATTTCTTTTGCTTTTGGTTCATTGAGCTTCTTGCATCTGTGAATTTATAATTCTCACCAAATTTGGAAATGTTTCAGCCATTATTTCTTCAAATGTCTTTTCTTTTTAGTAGTTAATCCTCACAATCCTCCCCAGTAACTGGATACCTTCTAAGAAAAGGAATTATGTCTTTATTGCAGCACTGTAACACCATGATTAACCCAAGGCCTAGTACATATGACTTGTCGACCATTATCTGAATAAACTAATATATGCATTTCCAAGCAATAAAGATAACATTTGTTTTACTCACTCATTTTGCTTAGGCAGTGTGTATCTGAATATTACTGTCTTTGGTTAGACACAATTAAGTGATTATATGTCACCAGTTTGGATTAATATAATTATCAGTCTTTTGCAAATTACATCCAAACATCTCAGTCCAGGACACTACAGTGTGACTTCTCCATTTATCCTTGTATTTCTTTAAAGTCATTGTCACTCCTATATATAAAAGGATCATGGCAGAAAAGGAAGAAGTGAGAGAAAAAGAAGTAAAGGGAGAGGAGGAGAGGGGAGATTCAGGTGGACTCTTCATTTCAATGCTTTTATGATCAATATAAAATTTTCTGACTTTCATATTCACAATGCTACACTTAGAGAAATTTTATTAACATTTTTATGTATCAAAATAGTCAAATATTTGTTCATGTTAAGGACAATACACATGTAGAAATAGATGCTTCTTGGGAATGTACTGATTATATTAACAATACTAGCTAACATTTGTTGATTACTTATTATACCACTGGCATGGTAACAAGTACTTGATTTACTTATTACTTGCAAGAATATTATAAATTATCTACTATTGAGATAGACAAATGCCTTGACAGATGAAAAGGGGTCCCCAGAGAGTCTCCAATTCACCCTGCATGTGTTAACATCAGATGCTTTTGTGTACATGAGGGAACCAGCCCAGGGCCTTGTCTGAGCATGCTCACGTCTGAGCATGCCCACATGTGCACTGCAGTGGAGTGCATCCATTGGGGTGGAGCCACAAGCTGGAAGAGGAGATTGGCTTCTTCTGTTCCTGTGTGGTGGCCTGGAATAAATCTGTGAGGTGGGGGACCTAGCAGCAGGATTCCATCTCATTTTGCTGAGGTATTATTATTTTTTTCTTTTTTTTTGCCCAATAAAATCCTGTTCTACTAACCCTTTGATGTGTTTATGTGTCTAAATTTGCTGGTCATGTGACAAGAACCTGATTTTAGCTGAACTAAGGAGAAAAATCTTGCAACATTTTGGCGCCCAATGTGGGGCTTGAGGAAGGGTGAGTAAAATGTGAACCAAAATATCTTTTGCTCATTTGCTTCTAAGCGTTTTTGTCCTCTGACTTCTTCTGAGGGTAGAAGAAACAGTGCACCACCCCACCCCAATAACTGCAGGCACCTGCAGCTCCTCCATCCCCCTCCCAGCTGGGGCTAGGAAGCCATTTGTATAAGAATAAGAGGTACTTCCCCCAGGGTTGCACTTTAAACTTTTTTCTTCCTTTCCTCTAACCCTGAAAGCAGTTAACACAGTCCTACACTTTAAGCTTTTCTCTTTTCCTACACCAGGTCAGGAGTTAACTTTTTTTTTCTTTCTTTTTTTTTTTTTTTTGAGACAGAGTCTCACTTGGTCACCAGGCTGGAGTGCAGTGGTGCAATATTGGCTCACTGTAACCTCCACCTCCTGGATTCAAACAATTCTCCTGCCTCAGCCTCTCGAGTAGCTGAGATTACAGGTGCATGCCACCACACCCGGCTAGTTTTTGGATTTTTAGTAGAGATGGGGTTTCACCCTGTTAGCCAGGCTGGTCTCGATCTCCTGGCCTCTTGATCCACCCACCTCAGCTTCCCAAAGTGCTAGGATTACAGGTGTGAGCCACCACACCTGGCCAGGAGTTAACTTTTAAGAGAGAGGTTTTTTTTTTTTTCCTTTTAGAAGATGTTTTACTAGTCTAGGAATGATAAGAATCACTGTTTACATTATCTGTAAAATTTTAGTTATGAAAATGGATTTGTGAGGTTGGTCTTAAGCTGTAGCCAATCTGATGTGCTTTGCGTGACTTTCTGTATGGTCAGTAGTTAACTTTGCTGCAGGTTCCCATCTAGTTTTATATTCTTGGGAATGTGACCCGTAAACACGTGGCAATGTTTTGTTTAACCTCCACCATTTTAGAATGGCGGCCAAGTTCAATCCTGGCTCAGGGAATGAGTCCTTTCTGGTTTGATATCTGCACAATTTTTGCTGTTTACTCTCTTCCCCTCCATGAACCACTTTGCATTTTCCTTTCTCTGAGCCCCTGGGGGTCACCTTTGGTAAAGCCAGAAATATTGTCCACTTGGTGTGGCTAATGTCGGGAGTGAGGGATTTAAAAGGATTTTCTTAAAAAGCATGCAGCTTAATTAAAAGTGGATATCCAAGTTATAGGTATATTTAAAAGGCCTTTATGTTTTCTTTTCTTGAATCTTGTTTTGCTGGCAAAAGGGTTTTTTCTCAGTCAACTGAATTATTTTTCTCCATTGTGTTTTGCCACTCTTAATGAATGCATGAGAAGACAAAAATCCAATCAGGAGATTGGCAAATGAAAAATCTCATGGCTACTGGTGTTTTTTCTGCCTGTTTGTGTAGTTATATATGTGTTGTATGTGTGATGTCTGTAAAAAGAGCTCTAATTAATTGGCCTAAAGGAAGACAAGTGCTTGGATCAAATATTTTTAAAGGGAAGATAAAAGCTGTGGTAACTTTCAGTTCCTGTGACTTTAATCTTGGAAAAATAAAAACAACCTTAAAGATCATTGGTAAAATGCAAATGTCACCAAAATGTAAATAGGTGGACTAAATTATGTAGGTCAGATACTAGGTTTGATAAATTGTTTAAGGTTATAAACTGCTTTTTTGGTTTTTGAGAACTGTTCAACTTGCCTGCTTAACAATTGGTAAGGCCTGGGACATATGGAATTAACAACACCCTTAATTGTTCTGGAAGGAGTCAAACCTTGGCTGTACCTTGTACATAATTAAAACAACTTGCCAGGTTTCACATTAAAGTTAAAAATTGCTAGGAGTTACCATTATAACATGTAATTGAGACTACTGGAAATATATTTACATATAAAGTGCGTAAGAACAGTAAAGTGTGTATTTAGTAAAAGATTATAAGAAGGCATGGAGATGTAAATTCCTGCCTTGGGTTGGTTGAAGGATTGTTTTGAATTACATAAGTTGAAGCTGAGGGTTTAAGAAGTCATGGAAGCACAGTAAAAATTAATCTTGCAAAAATTCCATGTGTGAATATATTGACTACATTCAAAAGTACATAATATGGGTTTTCTGTAAATTGAGCATTGAAAGAAAAGCACAACTAGGTACTTTTTTTTTTTTTTTTTCTGAGATGGAGTCTCACTCTGTTGCCCAGGCTGGAGTGCAGTGGCGCAATCTCCACTTACTGCAAGCTCCGCCTCCCAGGTTCACACCATTCTCCTGCCTCAGCCTCCCAAGTAGCTGGGACTACAGGCACCCGCCACCATGCCCGGCTAATTTTTTGTATTTTTAGTAGAGACAGGGTTTCACCGTGTTAACCAGGATGGTCTTGATCTCCTGACCTCATGATCCACCTGCCTCAGCCTCCCAAAGTGCTGGGATTACAGGTGTGAGCCACCACGCCTGGCCACAACTAGGTAATTTAAGGCACTAATCTGCTCTTTAGCAAAATTTGTAAAGGGTTTTATTTTTTGCTTTTTAATATTTCTGAATCATCATTTTGGGAAAATAAATAATTTATAGTCATCTCAAATTCTATTTCATAGTATCAAGTGACTTAAACCTCTCACGTATTTAACAGGTTTCCCAATATCAAACTTCAGTTTCAAAATTGTCTTTCCTAATATCTGGCTTTTGGATGCTACAGAGTGCCCCTGGAGTTTCCAAAAGAGAGGTAAACAGGATTATTTGACATGTTTAGTTACATGGGATTGCCAAAATGATGTTCAATCTTATTTAGGTTACATTTTGGGTGAATAATACTAATATATGTTCCAAAATTTAATGACATTTCTAAAATTCTAATGGCTGAGTATATGCTATAAATTGCAAGGTTGTTAAGTTATTGTATACCATAGAGATAACAGAATTTATTTACCAGTTGTGATTCTGACTATAACCACCCTGGATATTTTATGCTTCAGAGATAATTGTGGTCTTGTTTTGATCCTCTTCAAAACGTGGTTTATAATCAACTATAGTATTTTTACAGATGCTCTCAAATGCAGATTTCTGATAATTTTGGAGATTGTAACACTAGAATAAAGGAAAAACCTACAAGACTCGACTCATGAAGAGCTGAAATGTTCACAAATATCAAGCAAAATAAGAATTAACTGAGTGGACTGAACTAATAGAAAACTGACTTAATCTTTTTTGACTTTTGCTTGGAATATTGCTGATCCTTGTTTTGTTTTTCAGTAAGTCAAGGAAACTTATTTTGGGCTATTTATAGCCTTTAATAATTAAGAAAGCTATACTCCTATGTTAACAAAATTTGGAGCATGTTTGTTTCTCTCTGCCTGGTTCCTCTAGAATGTGGAAACTATCTGTGAGTATTTTTAACTATGGCCATACAGTTGTTTGCCACAGTGCAGTAAGAATGCATTTTCTTTTGCAATAAGGCACATTTGGAGGAACTGGTGTTTTACCAAGGCTTTGATTGGAAGAGTATACTTCCCTTTAAGGAGACAAGCTCAACTTTCAGAGCCAATAAGAGCCTATTGGAAAAACTGGCCTCCTACCTTGTTTACACAGTCCCTGTACAGGGTTCCTAACTTGCTGTGAGTAAAGATTGTCACTTTTCAACATGCCCAGAAATCACACGTTCTTTGAATCTCAAGAAGAGACGAGTTTACATAACACACAGGTATTTGCCGATACAAACCCATGGCTGGGCTAGGCTTTAAAAGGTCTTATCTGAGATTCCTTGTGGAACAGAACAAAGCCAATCTAAAAGACCTAAGTAGAAATAATTATTCTTGCTATACATTGTGTAAATAAAAAGGCCAAGTATAAGACTAAATTATATTTTGCAAACAATGCAGTCCTATCATGATCTGTTTTTAACAAAAATGAGGACTAGAGAGAGAGAAATTATGTTGCACAACTTATCATACATTTGTCATTAAATTCTAGACTCATTAGCTGTTTTCTAAACGTTTGCCTACATTTTAAACTAACTATGCTTATTCCTATAAACCAACCAGCAATTTCTAGCTGCAGCTCAAAAGGAACAAGAGGGATTGTAAATGTAAAAATCTGGATCAACATTCTAGTTCTGAGCAGCTATCCTGCAAATCTTGCCAGTTTATGGATATAAATAGGGTGCACATTACCTGGAGGTTTCCTTTTTGGGAAAGTAAGACCAAGGGTGCTAACCAAAGTCAAGCTCCATGCACACAAATCTTAACAACATGACTATAGCTACCAGTTAACTGAGCATGTCACAAGAGATCCTTTTCTCTCCCTTGTTGGGGGATGACTCAATTCCACAGCTTCACCTTAGCATTTGGCTTATGAGAAGGAGTCCATACAACACCCGCAAAACACGTTTTTCTCCCAAACTCAATTCCAAGCTTCAAGTGAAAGCCCTAGGAAAGAGAATTGGATCTGAGGGATCCAGAGGTAGATGATAATGGAAATTAAAAGGCATATAGCAGGTGAGCATGACTAATTCCTGCCGATTAAGCCAAGCTCCCTGTTTCATGGATAAAAGTCATGCTAGTATCCATGGCATAAATGAGGTCTAGAGAATTCAAAGGCTACTGACAGCAGGGGAGATGGGGTGTATGTGGGTAAGAGCAGATATTTTCGTCCCTGTACCTCCTGTTAACATAGGTGAAATCTGCTTTGACACCCTGGGTGGCACCCTGTTGTGGTCGCCAGGACTTGGGGATACAAGGATGTAGGAAAGGAAGAGGATTGCCTCATTTTCTCTCCCTCAAGTACCCTGGGTATTTGCTCGGAAGAGAAAGAAACCAGAGATGCCTACTCCCCACTTTCCAGATAAGTAGCCATTCATCTTCAGTCTGTACCACTTTCAAATGTGTCCTGAACCCCTGAGACTGCTCTGAAAAAAACACCTTCTTTTTTCGTTTTTCCTCCTCTGTCCCCTCTTCACTAATAAGTAATTGTGTCTCTGTACTATGGAAAACTTCACTCAAATGCATCCTCCAAACTGGGAAGAGTTAATTTCCCAAAGCTTACACTGATTGGCTTAGGATTGGGCTCAGGAGAAAAGAACCCAGAAGACTGACATGCCAGAAAAAGGGTAAATGGTTTTGTTTTGTTTAGTTTCTACCAGACATGCTTTTGGCTCCCATTTCACTGCTCAAACTGGTAAAAGGCATCAGGATTTTTGAGTTGTACTTGCCCCATACTTATTTTGTTTTGATACATGTTTTCTAATAACCTGATTTGTCTCTTGTCACTTTCAGGCCGTGCAACTCCAAACAGTCATGTAACTGGAGCCTCAGATGATGGCCCCTTCTGTTGGGGACCCTTAGATAGGCCTCTCAGGGAGCTCTAACTGCCGTTTTCCCAAAACAGAGCCCCCTGTTGGCAGGGAGCAGTTAAGATCAGTCTTTGTCCTTATCCTAATCCTTATCCTTATCCTTATCCTTATCCTTATCCTTATCCTTATCCTTATCCTTATCCTTATCCTTATCCTTATCCTTATCCTAACAGCAGTTAGATGTACATCTTTCAAGGGGAGAATGAGACGGCCAAATTCCTAGGCAGATAAAAATAAGTTCCTGGAGAATCTCTCACCCACCCCACAAGTGTTTACATCAGATGCTTTTGTGCAGACGAGAGAACTGCCCAGGGTCTTGTCTCAACATGCCACATGCACAACTGGGGAAACAAGGTGGAGCCATAGGCACGTGGAGGAGCCTGGCCTCTTCAGTTCCTGTGTTATGGCCTGGAATCTATTTGTGAGATGCGGGACCTGTAAGCAGGACTCTATCTCACTTTGCTGAGTTTTTTTCTTTTTTTTCCCTTTTTGCCCAATAAAATCCTGCTCCACTCACTCTTCAGTGTGTCTGTGTGCCTAAATTTTCCCAGTTGTGTGACAAAAACCCAGTTTTAGCTGAACTAAGGAGCAAAATTCTGCAACGCTGTTATTCTTCCCATTTTAGGGAGGAGAAGCTAAGCTGCAGATATGTAAACTGCAGAAGGTCATACAACTTGTGAATGACAAGCTGAGATAAAACTTGATGTGATGCGAGTCAAAGTTTGTTACTTGCACCTATTCTGAGAAACTACACCTTCACACAACAGAATACAATTTTCTACTATAAAATATTTCTTTATTTTTTAAAAAGTGAAAACGAGGATACATATTATTATATCTCGGATTTTGTTGAAATATATATGCCACAAAGAGATTCTGAGTCTGTTATTGATATATTTTAATCACGTATACTTGTAAAGAACATTTCTTATTTTCTTCTTCTTTGTATGTATATATGTTTATTTAGTAAAACATGCTCAACATGTATTTGATTTCCTTAAAAACTTTTATATAATTATTTTATAAATAAACTATATTCTAGAACTGTTTTAGATTTATAGAAAAATCACAAAAGTATACAAAATATTCCCCTATACGTCAGTCAAGAGTCCCACATTATTATACTATTATGGTATGTTTGTCACAGTTGATTAATTAATATTATCAATATCAACTTCATATTGTTATAAACTAAAGCACATTCAGGCTTCCATCACTTTTTACTTAATGTTCTTTTTGTTTCAGGGTCTCATAAGGGTACCATATTCATATAGTTACCATATTATCATATCTCCTTTGATTCATTTTGGCTGTAACAGTTTCTCAAACTTTCCTTGGTTTTGATGACCTTAACAGTTATGAGGACTATGGTGAGGTATATTTTCAGATCTGTGATAGGATGCCCCTCCATCGGAATTGGTCTGATGTCTTTCTCATAATTAGAATGAGGTTATTGTTTTTAAACGAAGGCCAGAAAGCTTCAGTGTCATTTTAATCACAAGATTTCAAGAGTACGTACTATCAACATGATTTATTACTTTTGATGTTGACCTTGGCTACATCGCTGAAGTAGTGTTTGTCAGGATTCTCTACAGTAAAGTTCTTGTACCCACCTTCCCTTTCATACTGTACATTTTGAAAGGAAGTCGCTATGTGCAGTCACATTAAGAAGGAATGAAGTATCTACATAAATGATTTGTATTCTTCTGCATAAGAAATTTGTTTATTCTTCCCATTTATTCAGTATTAATACCCTTTATTTATCACTAATATCACTGTGAGGTAATTGATATTTATTTTATAGTTTGAGTTATTTTCTGTCTTTTTTTTTTCTGAGACCGAGTTGTGCTCTTGTTGCCCAGGCTGGAGTGCAATGGCACAACCTTGGCTCACTGCAACCTCTGCCTCCTAAGTTCAAGTGATTCTCCTGCCTCAGCCTCCCGAGTAGCTGGGATTACAGGTATGCACCACCGCACCTGGCTAATTTTGTATTTTTAGTAGAGATGAGGTTTCACCACGTTGATCAGGGCTGGTCTCAAACTCCTGACCTCAGGTGATCCGCCTGCCTTGGCCTCCTAAAGTGCTGGGATTACAGGCATGAGTCACTGCCCTCAGCCTGACTTATTTTCTAATACACCTTTCTTTATTTTGGTGCCCAAAATGTTCCAGCTTTGGTGATTCAGAATTCTTTCAGACGGTTCCTGTGTCCTTTTGACACATACCCATCACTATTTCTTTGAGCACTTCTCATTTGCTGGCTTAGAAGATGCCCCAATGAATCTTATATATTGCCTGTCCCAGTCCTAGTATCCTCATTTCCTGAGGAGTCCTGGTTCTTTTATTGGAGAAGAGTATTAGAAACCAAGCTTGTAGTGGGAGGTTCCACATTTGTTATTGTGTAGCACTTGTTGCTACTGAAGTGTTATTTTTAGCTCTTCTCAGCTAAGAGTTCAAAAAAATACATGTATATATACTACCTGATATACAGTCATGAGTCACTTAATGACAGGGATACATTCTGAGGAATGTGTCATTAAGCAATTTTCTCATTGTGTGAACATCATGGCGTGCACTTACACAAACCTAGATTGTATAGTCTACTACATACCTATGCTATATGGTACAGTATATAGTATGGTTATATAGTATATAAACCTCTACAGCATGTTACTGTACCATTTTCTATAGGAAATTGTAACACAATGGTAACCAATTGTGTATCTTAACATATCCAAACATAGAAAAGTTACAATAAGAATATAATATAAAAGACTACAAACGATACAGTAGTATAGGGAACTTACCATGAATGGAGCTTGCCAGGACCGGAAATTGTTCTGTGTGAGTCAGTGAGTGAATGGTGAGTGAGCATGAAGGCTGAGGACATTACTGTACACTACTGTAGTAGACTTTATAAACACTGTACACTTAGACTACACTAAATAAATTAAAAATATTTTTATTCAATAGTAAGTTAACCTTAGCTCACTGTTAATGTTTTTACTTTATAAACTTTTTAATTTTTTAAAACTTTTTGACTCTTTTGTAATAACCTTTAGCTTAAAACAGAAACACGTTGTGCAGCTGTACAAAAATATTTCTTCATATCCTTATACTATAAGCTTTTTTCTATTTAATTTTATTTTTATTTTTTACATTTTAAACTTTTTGTAAAAAACTAATACTGAAACACACACATTAGCCTGGACCTACATGGGGTCAGGAGCATCAATATCAATGTCTTCCACCTACACAACTTGTTTCACTGGGAGTCTTCAGGGGCAATAACATGCATAGATCTGTCATCTCCTATGATAGCAATGCCTTCTTCTGAATACTCCCTGAAGGACATGCCTGAGCCTGTTTTACAGTTAGCTTTTAAAAATAAGTATGAGTGCACTATAAAATACCGGTAATAAGTATAACATAGTAAATACATAAACCAGTGACAGTCATTTATTGGTAGTATCGAGTATTATATACTGTACATAATTGTATGTGCGATATACTTTTGTACAACTGGCAGTGTAGTAGGTTTGTTTATACCAGCAGCACCAAAACACATGAGTAATACACTGCTCTTTGATGTTATATGACATTGTTATAGCAACAATGTCACTGGGCAATAGAAATTTTTCAGCTCCATTATGACCTTACGGGAAAACACATATTGTAATACATGCAGTCTGTCATTGACCAAAACACTATTATGCAGTCCATGACTTATATAGATATCTGTAAACATTTTTGGATGTAACAATCTGTATCTATATTAAGGCAAACATGAGTTCATATTGATGTCTCCAACTCTTAATTCATTTCCACATGGATCATCCTATCCTTTTCTCCTTACTTATTTATGACCTCCCACTACAACGAGAAGCTTGGTTCCCACCATCTGTCATCTATTTACTTGAATTGCTGGATTCTAGTAAACATGCATAGCTGTATCAGATATTATTCCAGCTATCTCATGGCTCCCAACAATTAGGAGCTGGCCTCTTGTCCTAAACTTTATGACTGCAGCAACTTATGCTACTTTGCTATCCACCCCTCGGTGGATAAAAGTACTTATGATCATCCTCAAGTATTCTTTTCTTTCTTTCCCACCTAATAAGAAATACTATGCCCTGAAATTCCTGCAGTAATAAAGAATGTGGAACCACAAACTCCTAATGACAAAACAACAAAAACCTATCCACATTCATTTTACCAAATAAGTCACTTCTACTTACAGGCATGTAAAAACAGCAGTAGCTCAGACTGCCCTGGCCCACACTTTTGAAATACATTGATTATGAAGAGGTTATGACTATGTCTGTCTCTGAAAGTGTTGCCTCTCTTCATTAAATACACAATTAGCACAAATGTTAATAGTAGGCACATGCATAATTGAGTTCAAAAAACTCAGCTTGGAATCCAGATTGATGCCACCAAATTTCTCTCCTGTGTGATGTACTTCTTTATAATTTTGTTAGCATGTCAGATGTTTTATTAATATTTTATAACAGAAATTAAATGTCTTGAGATTTCAAAATCATCACAAATTGCTCCAGCTCCACTCTGTTGGTTATTATAATGTCATCAAAATCCTTTCATATATGTGTAGAAACCTCCTTACTGGAACTAGTTTTAATTCCCAGTTTGTAGATATACAGAAGGGGGAAACCCTGTGAAATTTAATTTTAATGACACTGAAGATTTGGAAGGGTGCTTCAGAAATCAGTGTACATTTTTGTCTTCTGGGTGGTTCCCATGATAAAGAATATTCAGCACTTTTTTGTTTTGTTTTGTTTTGTTTAAGGAATCAAACCTCTTCAGTTTATTTTTTTATCTGGGCTCCTCTTTAAAAATTGACAAGGAAAAGATTACAATAGAATGAATATAAATAGCAGCTGTGGAATACATTCTGCCAAGAATAAATTCTGTGTTACAATAGTTGATATATTAAAGCTGCTTTATAGAAAAAAATACTTTTCTTTGCCACTTCTTAATCAGTGAACATTCCACTCTCTCTTTCATTGAAACTAGGAATTGTATATATGTGAACAGACAGAAATGGGAAATTAAGGCATATATCAAAAAAAATCCTTTCATATGAATGTCTTTATATAACAGCAGCCCAATAATTACTGTTGAATAGAAGAATATTTAGGAAACGTATTAATAAGGTTATTTTTATACTAGATATATGAATAAAGAGTTTTATTCTTCAAGCTTTTCACCCTAAAAATATTTAAACAAAACTAAAAGCTAAGGAATAAACACATATATTTTCCACCTAGATTCAATAATTATTGGTAACGTATTGTTAATTTTGCACTTGTTCTGTAAGTGTGCATTTATGTACTTGTGTGCAAATAGCTTTAGCTATAAGTTTGCAAGTTTGGGGTGAAGAGCTCTTTTTTTGTCCCTATTTCACTGTGGTGTGGAGTTTGAGGGTACAGTTAGCCTCAGAGATGATTTACAAGGCAGCTGTAACATCAGAGGCAATGTTCTTGCAACTTATTTTTCTAAGCATATAACCCAGAGTTAAAATGATACATAAAATATCAAGACATATGCTACTACTATACAACTGTGTACTATATTAGTACAGTAGCAAATTTATATATTATCAAACATAAATAAAATACAAATTATAAAGTTCTAAAGATTAACTAAGATGCTGGGAGTGTTGGCTCACGCTTGTAATCCCAGCACTTAGGGAGGCTGAGGCGGGTGGGTCTCCTGAGGTCAGGAGTTCGAGATCAGCCTGGCTAACATGGTGAAACCCTGTCTCTAATAAAAATACAAAATTAGCTGAGTGTGGTGGCATGTGCCTGTAATCCCAGCTACTTAGGAGGCTGAGACAGGAGAATCGCTTCAACCTAGAAGGCAGAGAGAGGTTGCAGTGAGCCAGGATCATGCCACTGCACTCTAGCCTGGGCGACAGTGACACTCTATCTCAAAAAAAAAAAAAAAAAGATTACTACACATTTATTCTTTATTTTAGTTAACTTATTAATAATCGCAAGTATTTCTGTTCTCATTAAAGTATCAAATAATCAATATTCATTTTTAGTGAAAGCACTGTAATTAAAACTAGTTTTTTTGTTTGTTTGTTTGTTTTTGAGACGGAGTCTCGCTCTGTCGCCCAGGCTGGAGTGCGGTGGCCACATCTCAGCTCACTGCAAGCTCCGCCTCCCGGGTTCACGCCATTCTCCTGCCTCAGCCTCCCGAGTAGCTGGGACTACAGGCGCCCGCCACTACGCCCGGCTAGTTTTTTGTATTTTTTTTAGTAGAGACGGGGTTTCACTGTGTTAGCCAGGATGGTCTCGATCTCCTGACCTCGTGATCCGCCCGTCTCGGCCTCCCACAGTGCTGGGATTACAGGCTTGAGCCACCGCGCCCGGCCAACTAGTTTATTTTTTAAAAGCTTGTTTAATTCTAAATTAACTAATTAACTAAATTAGAAGTAGAGCTACTTTTGTTCTAAATTAGACTGACTTCACGTCCAGTTTCTAATGGTTTTAGAGCTGAAAAGGCACTTCACAAAGATACATATGACTAATGTAAAAGGTTTCATTGAATAAATCGTGATATACATATTTCAACCATATTTGCCAGTGATGTGAAGAATTTTGTAGAAGTTCAGCTAACATTTCCATCTTCTCCAGTGCCAACCAGTTGCTTTAGCAAACTACTTGCCAATTGGAAGATGTTAGATTTTAATAATTTTAGCAAATTGGTTAAAAAGACATTTCTGAAATTTTCATTTGGAAGATAAGAAATATTGTTTCAATATTTTTAATTTTTTATTATTTTTATTTTTTATTATTTTTTAATAATTTTAGCAAATTGGTTAAAAAGACATTTCTGAAATTTTCATTTGGAAGATATAGAAATACTGTTTCAACATTTTTTAATTGGCCATGTATGGCAATCTTTTTACTAGAGTTGAAGTAATGATCATTTCAAAAACAGAATTGCATAATAATAGTAATATTTTAAACATGTTCCTTGATACTATGAGATTCTTTTGAAAAAGAAGTTATTTTTCTCAGTTAAAATGGTATCTGTCCCATTTAGTTAATAAGTAACTAGGTACATATATTTTTCTTTCTTCAAATATCTGTAGACAACATACTGCTGACAGTTAGTGTTACCATAAAAAAGATCTATAAAATTGAAACAAATGTATTTTTATTTTAAAAAAAGAAGCATATAACTTATCTTTAAGCTCAAGTACTTTTGAAAGTACTTCACTGTTGGATCTTCAAACTGCTGTGTGGTACAAAAGGTTTTCAGTGTTCCTTCTGATATCTTTACAAAGTGTTATAAGGATTCTACCATTTAAAACAGTATATTCCATGAAGCCAGTTCACTCAGTAACTTGAATCAATGAGTTAGAGGGCCACTATCAGGGCTTTCCTGTTGCATAACTTCTTTTCTTCTCTTCCCCAGGATACTTCACATTGTCTCCGTGTATATATGCCAGCATCACTCTACATATTAAATAATAGGGAAGTATGCTTTTTTCCATTTTCCTTGTTTATTAAAAAACCTATAAATATGAAAAATCTAATATTTATTTTCAGCTCCTCAACACATGATCTTACATGTTTCCTAGGATATGTACATCTTTTTGTTGGCGACCATAGATGTAAAAGATATTTGCAAAAGATATTTCAAAGTTGGGTAATTCAAGCAGTCTCCAATAATATGCCTTGAAGAGTATCTATGTCAGGAAGGCTCCCCCTGCATCAGTGCTCAGGAAGATCTTTCCAGGAGATCTGCCCAGGTAAAGCAGACATGGAGCACATCCAGTCATGTGGGAAGGGTGTCTGTCAAGAAAGAGAAAGGATAGCCATTCACAGGATTGCACCATGAGGCTCATGGATTAGAAGTTAAGATGATAGCACTGAGATCAAGAGTGTTAAAAGAAGGAGCAGAGTGTACATATGGGGCTTGCCTGCAATATCTAATTGGGCTTTAGCTCACAATGGAGAAGTCTGATGGGAGAGGAGTGCGAGGGAATGAAAGAAGATAATATTCATGGTGGGCTTTGGATCCCAAGTATGACTCTGTTCTAAGACCCATTGGAAGTTATAATAGAGGTTGTGCTACATACTTCTTCCATCAGTATGGACTGGCTCTGAATTGAAGATAATTATTCCTGCAGTATGTAGAGAAAGAGCCAAGAAAGAGACTGATTACAAATGGAAGATAATTGCATTAACATTTTGTGAGATATTATTTAAAATACCTGTCATCCATAGACGATAGTATGGTGAAATCTGCCAACTCAGTTAAGTTTCATATTTCAGTGTAACTGTCAAGTTAGCTTACATGCTGATCTTTATCTATTAGATTATTTACTAGTATCTAGGTATCTACTAGATTTCCTAAAGGCAGTCAGCCACAGGGGCATCCAAATAAAAAATACTTCAGATTATGAACTGGATTTGAGACAAAATTCCACCATTCACTGTCTGTGTGAACTAAGGAAGTTGTTTGTTTATTATGAACCAAAGTTTCTTTCTTTCTTCCTTTTTTTTTTTTTTTTTTTTTTGGACAGAATCTTGCTCTGTTACCCAGGCTGGAGTGCAGTGATATGATCTTAGCTCACTGCAATCTCTGTCTATCTGCCTCCTGGGCTCAAGTGATTCTCATGCCTCAGGCTACCCAGTAGCTGGGATTATAGGTGTGTAGGTGTGTGCCACCACACCTGGCTTTTTTTTTTCTATTTGCAGTAGAGATGGAGTTTTGCCATGTTGGCCAGGTTGGTCTCAAAGTCCTGACCTCAAGTGATCTGCCTGTCTTGGCCTCCCAAAGTGCGGGGATTACAGGTGTGAGCCACCCCACTCAGCTCCCTCAGTTTCTTTAAATTTGAGGTGAAGATAATAATCTGCATCTCATAGGCTTCCTCTGAAGATTAACTATATTATTTTAAAAGATTTTTTAACACAGTATTTGACATACACCAAGTGCTTAATAACTGGTAGCTATTATTCATATTATTTTTAAAGCCTCAATATTCTATGAATGAAAGAACAAATATATCTAATCTCAAATGTTTATATTTTGAAAACTATCTAGACTTACACTGATCTTATTCATGCAGTAAAGAGGATCGTTCTGGAGACTGCATATTCAGGGAAGATAGAATGGGTTAGATGTACTTTCCTATTCCTCCTGATAAGTACAGTTAAAAATCCTGGACATCATATATACACAAAAATATAAAAATGTTAAAAGGTGAAAAGGAAGAAGTAAATTGGCTTGACAATTTGGGGACCCAAGGGACAGTACATAAATGAGTTCCCTGGTTTTGTATTTGGTTTTTGTCTCATATATACTAGGCAGGGTATTAAAGAAGCAGGCTACCAAGAGATGCCAAGGGTGCAGAAAAAAAGGCACCAGCAAAAGTCTACTGTCTCTAAGCAAAGGACCAGGAAAGGGACAGCCAAGCAAGACACAACACTTACTGTGCTATGCCAGCCAAATAATCCAAGAAGAAACCCGTGGCTCTATCCCTACTCATGCCAGCAAAGACCACGTGGGCATCCTGTATGTCTTTTTTTTTTTTTGAGACGGAATCTCGCCCTTTCACCCAAGCTGGAGTGCGATGGTGCAATCTCGGCTCACTGCAACCTCTGCCTCCCGGGTTCAAGCGATTCTCCTGACCCAGCCTCTGGAGTAGCTGGGATTACAGGTGCATGCTACCATGCCCAGCTAATTTTTTGTATCTTTAGTAAAGACGGGATTTCTCCATGTTGGCTAGGCTGGTCTCGAACTCCTGACCTTGTCATCCACCTGTCTCAGCCTCCCAAAGTGCTGGAATTAGAGGCATGAACCGCTACACCCGGCCTGGACGTCTATTCTTACCTGACTATGATGAGGTGCCTCAAGCCCTCTTACACCCACACCTCCCAAACCCTTATACCAGGGTTGTATCAGAAAAAGCTGATTGGGGCCTGAGACTTTCATCCATGCCAGGTGTTGACAAGGTTCCCCTATCCCGGCAGTGTCAGTACATGGGGAGCCTGTACCTTCACCTTCAATTGGTGGTAACAAGGCATCCTTTCTTTTCCCTGCTGGTATGGTGTTGGAGTAGGCCTAAGGAAGAGCTTAGGCTTTTACCAGGGCTCAAGTATAACAGCCAAATCCTCATCATAGAGGTCACATGGGGGGCCTGAACTTCCAGCCCATGTATTGATAACAAGGAGTACCCTCCTCTCATCCACCCAGGTGTTATAGGAAGCTGAGTCTAGGCATAACATTATATATACACAGCTTACCACAATTTTCTAGTGTTGAAATTTTATCAGTTCAAGTAAAGTGTAGAAACCATACTTTACATCCCTTTACCCTCCCCCATTTATAATAAATTGTTTTAAATAATATCTATTATCTCTGTATATAGTAGAGAGTTATTGAGAGCCACTGTAAACAGTGTTTATGCTGTGTTTATAGCTGAGCCTATGCCTAGACTTCTACCTCATTTGGCAGTGAGGAGGCAGAGTCAACCTTTCCCACATAGGAGAGGTGTCAAAGTGTTACTTTTTAAACAAGAACCAGAGTCTCATAGCATAATATAAAATGTTGGGTATTCATCAAAAGTCATCATACCCAAGAACATCTTTACTTACATAAGAAAATGTATCAACGATACCAACACTGAGATGACACAGATGTTGGAATTACATGCCAAAGATTTTAAAGCAGTCCTCACAAAAATGCTTCAACAATCAGTTATAAACATGCTTGGAACAAGTGAAAAAATGGGAAGTCTCAGCAAGAAATAGAAGGTATGAATAAGAACCTAAAGGAAATGTTAGAACTAAAATATACAACAACTAAAATTAAAAATTAAATGGATAGTCTCAATAGCGTAATGGAGAAAACAGATGAGAAACAGTGAACTTAAGAATAGAACAATAGAAATCACAATCAGAATAACAAAGAGAAAATAGACTAACAAGAGCTGAAACTATCTTTTTAATGAGTTTGCAGCTTTATTTCTTGTCCTATCTTTATTTGGTTTACTTCCTGATGTTAAAGTAACTTATGTTAAAATACCTAGACCATTTCGTTACATATGGCCAGTGAATGTGACTCCACTTCCTATTCCTCCATTAGTTTCATTATCTCCATTACTTTATAGTCTAGAACAAAGCAGGTTTGAAATATCAGGGGGCACTCCTTCATTACCTTTTAATGTGCTAACAATTCAGCCGAAATCCTTCAGCAACATGGTATCTAACATATAAGACGTTTAGTGGCATGCAGGATTTCCTAAGAGCTGGCTTGTATATCAGTCTTTATATCTTTCAGTTGACTTTCAGTATTAAAACAAATTCTGATTCTCTAATTCATTGAGCATGGACTTCAAGATACAAAAACCAGAATACAAGAGATCCTGGGCCGGGATGGTGGCCCACTCCCCAATCCCAGCACTTTGGGAGGCCAAGGCGGGCGGATCACCTGAGGTCAGGAGTTTGAGACCAGCCTGGCCAACATGGTGAAACCTCATCTCTACTAAAAATACAAAAAAATTAGTTGGGCGTGGTGGCAGGTGCCTGTAATCCCAGCTACTTGGGCGGGTGAGGCAGGAGAATCGCTTGAATCCGAGAGGCGGAGGTTTCAGTGAGCCGAGATCACACCATTGCACTCCAGCCTGGGCAACAAGAGCGAAATCCGTCTCAATAAATAAATAAATAAATAAATAACAAAACAGCAAAGAAATCCAATTACATAAAAAGTAACAAGGAAATATAACACAATACATGCAGTTATAAGATAAAATGGCAAAGCTAGTGACTAAGCATAACAATGCAGTCAATAGATCAAATTTTTTTACAAATAAGTGAATGAAATTCTTACCTCATAAAGCAAGATCTAACTCTTCCTGTATACAGAGACAATCCAAAAACAGAATGATGCGGAAAAGTTATAAATAAAGTAAAGATGTATTAGACAAATAAAACATGATAAAGCAGAGTTTGCAATTCTGATATCAAAATAGATTTTAAATCAAAAAGCATTAAGCCATGACAAAGGAGGAGATACTTTACTTCTAACAGTCCTATTTTATAACATAAATATAGCTGTTAATGAGTATTTATTTTTCAAATAACACAGCAACCAGCTTTGAAAATAAAAGATGGAAACACAAAATTTTCCTTTCTGGAAATTTTAAAACCTTCTATTAAACAACTTTTGAGTGAAAGGGGAAATAAAAACAAATAATATCAATTTTTTTAAAATGATGAAAATTCAACTACTACATAGCAGGCCTCATGGGAAATAGTAAAAATATAACTACAGATCATATAAAAATAAAAAGGAAAGGTTAAAATAAGGGCATTAAATTTCCAACTAAGATGAACTAGAAAATCAACAGCAAAGTAAACCAAACTACCATATTAAGAAGGAAATAGTAAATATAAAAGCAGAAGTTATTGAATTAAACCCAGAAAACTGGTAGCTCTAAATAATAAATAAAAAATGTTGTTTGAAAAACAACAAAATATTCAAATTTCTAGTTAATTTAATAAAGACAATGGAGAAAACACAGACATACAAAGTAATAAATGACACAAATTATTTTGTAAAATATTGAAAAAGGCCACTTTGAAAATCTTTATGCAAATAGATTTGAAAGCCTAGATGAAATTAATAAATCACATAAAAATGATTGTTACCAAAATTGGCCCCATTAGAGTTAGGAAGTTTAACCACACCAATTTCTGTAGAAGAAATAGAAAAAGCTATTAAGGAACTACTCTACAATTAAGCACCAGGCTCAGTTAGTTTCCCAGAGGAAATTTACCAAATCTCCAAAGAACAGATAATCACAATGCAATGTAAAATGTATCTAGTAGAGAAAATGAAGAAAAATGCCCCAACTTTTACTTTTGAAGTTACTTTAACATCAGGAAGTAAACCAAATAAAGATAGGACAAGAAATAAAGCTGCAAACTCATTAAAAAAATAGTAAAGATAGGCCGGGCGCGGTGGCTCAAGCCTGTAATCCCAGCACTTTGGGAGGCTGAGACGGGCGGATCACGAGGTCAGGAGATCGAGACCATCCTGGCTGACATGGTGAAACCCCGTCTCTACTAAAAAATACAAAAAATTAGCCGGGCGAGGTGGCGGGCGCCTGTAGTCCCAGCTACTCGGGAGGCTGAGGCAGGAGAATGGCGTGAACCTGGGAGGCGGAGCTTGCAGTGAGCTGAGATCTGGCCACTGCACTCCAGCCTGGGTGACAGAGCGAGACTCCGTCTCAAAAAAAAAAAAAAGTAAAGATATACTATAGAACCACATTTAAATGGTATTTATTTCAGGTTCAGGAATGCAAGATTGATTCTCTCTCCCTACACACATCACCCACACATATATCTGTAAATCAAGAATAAGGCAAATATTCCCAATCCCCCCTCTATTTTTTTCAACACTGTACTAGAGGTATTGCTCAAACTAGTTAAATAAATTAATTAGAAGCATGTGAATTAGAAAAGAGAAAGTAAAAAATTCTCTGTTAGAGGAAGCTACAACAGTACACCTGGAAAACCTAAGAGAATCAATGATATTTCTAACCAATAAAAATAAGTCAAGTAGCAGGATATACAAATGATATACAAAAATCAATAAGCTTCATCTACATAAATAGGAATTAGAAAATAAAATGATAGAGAAAACTATCTTCAATTGCTGAAGAAAAACAGAGTTAGAAATCAATTTAACAGGAAATGAGCACAAAAGTTTATTTAGAGAAGAAAAGTTTAAAATAGTCCTAAAAGTCACAAATGTAGGTTTGTACATATTCTTTAACAAGTCAATATCATAAAGATGCCAGTCTTCCTGCAAGTACTTTGTAAATTTTACACAAGTCAATAAAGTGTCAATGAACTAGTTATATAAATCCAGAAAACTTGATACAAAATTTAATGTGGAAAAATAATCATGTAAGAATAGTGAGAAAAACAATGAAAAAGAGAAACTATAGGGGACTAGTCTCACAAAATGTTAAATAAATCAATAGTCTCTCTAACAAAAGCAATATAGTATTGGTCCATAAATAGAAAAACCTGTACAGAATAGGTTTTGCAGAAACAGATCAATGTACATATGAAAATTAAGCATATAATAATGTCATAAGAAATCACTAGGTTAAAATAGGCTTTTTAATAAATGGTGCTGAGATAGATGGTTAACAATTTTGAAAAAGATTAAGATTCATGTCTCACACTATACATGAGAAAAAGAAATCTTCAAATGAATTAGTGACCTAAATTTAGAAACTACATACAGTTAGTAAAAGGAAACACATGTAAGTTTCTCGATAACTAGGATGTTGAAAAGGCTTTTTAATTATGACTCAAAATTCAGGTGTAATATTTAAAAATTGGTAAATTCTACTATATTAAAAAAATGCAACACTTTTGCATGGCAAAGATACAGTAAAGCACATCTAAAGACCAATGAAAAACCGGAGGAAAAATTACAATTTATAGCACAGCTAAAGGGCTAGTATGCCTAATATATAAAAAACTATAAATGGCTTCATAGTGACTGTCTTAACCAGAAGTATTAGAGTAATTATTCAATTTATTTCTGACACTTCCTTGTCACAATCACAACCATGTCTTTCATATAAGAATCATCCATGTATAATTTTAAAGAAAACATACACTTCCGTTATTTAAATTACATTTGAGTGTAGCTATAAATTCAAAATACTGAGCCTTGGGCAAAATTGTCTTTTGGCAAATTGAACTGAAAATCATTTGATTGCAAAAGTCATATCCACAACTTGTTTTTACACTGATTAGCTAGGTAATTCAGGTTTTAAAAGCAAGTTTCTTTGCCTCATCCCCTAATCAATTTATTGCTTTGCCTTTGCAGTTCTACTATGTATTCTGGATAAGTCTATAGGTAAATCCACCACAGTCTCTTTCACTAAAGGGATGTTAATGAACACAATATTGAGCTTTTTTTCTTGGCTAAATTACCTCTAACAAGACATTTTAGAGTTGATTTAATGAAGTGCACTAGGAAGTTAAGTAAGTGGCTTATTCCATTAAATGAGACAGGTTGGAAGAAAGTAAACACAATAAATACTGTAAGGTGTAGGTAATTGTATTGTTTACAAAGTATTTTGAAATCCTTCAAGCATTGCAGCTTTTTCTACTTTGGGATACTATTTGGACATATCTATTATTAAGTTTGCATAGCCACATCCATATACTATTATTATACAGTTTAAATAAGTTAGTAAAATCATCCTGGACCACAATAACAATACATAAAATAAATTTACCAATCTAATATTCAGGGAGATAAGATATAATAAAGTGATTAATGACAGAAGTTTGCATTTTCATTTGAAGGATTTCAAAATACTTTGTAAACATTAGAATTACCTACGCCTTACCGTATGTATTGTGTTTATTTTCTTCCAACTTGTCTCATTTAATGAAATAAGCCACTTACTTAACTTCCTAATGCACTTCATTAAATCAACTCTAAGTAACCATTTTTGAAGTTCCATATTTCTTGTCCTTTATCTCCACATAGAGCAATAAATTATGTGGTTGGAATAAAGATTATTTTAGATTTTTCTCTGGAGTTGCTATTTTCAACATATTTTACTAAAACTGACATTGGAGCAATTTGGTACATGATTTCTCAAATTATAACTCTGTGTAAGCTGGAACTATTCTCCTTAAATTCACAAATCCTCCTTAAATCTAACTCTCCTGCTGTACATTGATGGTCATGAATGATGATAAGCCTTGGCAATTACTAATAGTTTTCTGGTGAGGGCCCTACTGTAGGGTCTGGTGAATAAATCTGCTCTAAGAGAACATGCGTTTCTCAACCTCTGAAGGTTGTTTTGCATTGACATATTGGGATATATTTTTCAATGAGAAGAAACTATTATTCTCCTCCGATATTGTAGACCTTACTGCCTAGGTGTCTGCCTGAGTTCTTGTACTGCCACCACCAAAACGTGTAAGACTGGGGACAGGGAAGAATCAAAATTCTATTAAAATATCTAGGTAAAACTTTTAGAATTTTCATTACAAAATTGACAGTGCTTAACAATGTGTATCTCATAGATCAATGATTTTCAAAGTGAGGTCCTGGAACAAAAGTAGCAGCACATGGAAACAAATTCTCTGACCCAACCTCATACCTACCTACTCTATGACCTACCTTACCTTAATCTAGTGCTTGGGCCCAGGACTCTGTATTTTAATAAGCCTTTCAGGTGACGCTGGTTACAGGTCCAAGTTTTTAAAAATTACCTTCTTAGAACAATCATCATTAAAATGGAAGTACTTTTATTCTGTTTTTCCCCCTATTGATTTATTGAATCAAATTTCAGAAAGAGCTATAGGCATTTTTCTTGGTGTTCTTTCCTTATCTGAAATATTTTTTCTCATTTTTTTCATCTGTATTAATCAAAATCTTAACTGCTATCAACCTTTTAGCTGTTAACTTCCATGATTGAGTACTTCTGGGGTAAATGCACGTGCAAAGGCTTTCAGGCCACTTTACCCTTAGATAACTCCAACATTAAACACAGAGCAAGTAGACACGAATTCCAAGGATGTTAGAGAGGCGTTTATTTTTTAGCTAATAAAGCCCGAGGGAACCCTTCCAGAAATTTCTGCTTGAGTCCCTGGTCTAACACTTTTATGTGAGGAGTCTCTTTAAGGTAAATTTTAGATCCTCAAATGAACAGTGAAATCCTTTCTTTCCCCTCCTTCAGTATGTAGTATAACTCCCAGCTATTCAGGGATGAATTTGGAAGCAATTACTCTGATGCATGTGTGATTGACTGAATTGGGCTCCTCCTGAATATTAGCTGTATCCATTAGAGAGAACCCAGTTTTCCTACTTACTTACAAAGTCCAGCAAAATTCAGGCTTACTTGGCCTTTTCTCCTTTGTATTTCCCTAGATACTATACTTCCGCTTCTTTTTTTCCTGCTTGGACTCTTTCCCAAACCACTTCTTTCTATTTTTTTCCAGCTTAATTTTTACTTCTCACCTCCCCTTTTGTTCTAACTCTACCACTTTTCTTTCTCCTAATTTTATCCTGATTCCTTTGTCATGTACCGGCTGGTTTCAATTAAGGAAACCTTATGTTTACTATTTTAAGATTCACACTTGAAAACAGGCTCTGTCATAGATAAGTGTACTGATTGTTAAATGTACTAATCCTGTTCAGAGATACAACAGTATTAAAAATAATGAGATCATTGGTTGTGGTTTCAGATGAACCGGAAAATAAAAATCTTGCACAAGATCTTGATCTGCTAGGCTTCCCCTGCCCCCCTTTTCCTTGCTCAATGGTTTATTACTTTTTGAAGGTAAGCTCCCAAAGCCGGAAAGCTTTAAAACCATCCTCTAATGAGCCCTACCCATGCCTTATCATTCTTTACAAAGTGCAGACTTTGTTTTTTCTTTCTCTTGCTTTTCTAAGAGACAGTATTCAGATTATTTTAAAGAGCTTAGCATCTAGGAAATACTATAAACTCGCAGTGCTGCTTTAATGCCCCAATACCTTGAGCAAGATCACAATATTCCTCTTTATCTTTTCTTAGACAATGGAAATGTCACATGTCCCTAGAGATTCTTTAGTGCTATACTTTAATAAGTTAACAGAATTCAACTTCACTCTTCCTTTGGCTGAGTAATTACAAAAGGGACTGGGCTGATACATATTAAAGTCTGCCAGTAAAAGCTGCAATCTCACCCATTGGTGATATGCAATGCTTCTAAATGTTCTTAACTTGGAGTTTTCCAATTATGTTAAACAAACCAGTGTCCTAAACTATCAGTTCTCTAAGTTTGAAATGCTGTAAAAATATAAAATACTTATTTATCACATCACTAATTCTTTGTTGCTTCAGTTCTGAGGTATTCATCTAACGTGCAAATACGTGGAAGATTATCCTACAGCTCCTCTCCCATATCAGTGTAGTTGAGAACTCTAAAACACTTTCTTGGCATTCTTTAGGCTTTGTATCCCCAGATTACACTTAATTCTCACCAATTTGATTGAAGGAAGTTCTGTGCCACATTAAATGAAATAAGAGACAGTTCATTTATTTTAGTTTATCCTGTCACCTGCATGACCAGAAAATAATAGTTTCAACAAATACACAACAATCTAGTTATAGACAATATAACTAACTTGTTTAGATTACTAAGTGCTTATACCTACTTTGAAGAATATAAATACTTAAGTATACTTATAAATCAGATATATACATATTTTTTCTGAGACAGAGTTTAGCTCTGTCGCCCAGGCTGGAGTACAATGGCACAATCTCAGTTCACCGCAACCTCTACCTCCCAGGTTCAAGTGATTCTCCTGCCTCAGCCTCCTGAGTAGCTGGGATTACAAGCATACACCACCATGCCTGGCTAATTTTTGTACTTTTAGTAGAGACAGGGCTTCACCACGTTGACCAGGCTGATCTAGAACTCCTGATCTCAGGTGATCCGCCCACCTTGGCCTCACAAAATGCTGGGATTACAGGCATGAGCCACCGTGCCTGGCCTAAATCAGATATTTTCCAAAAATTATTTTTTAAAATAATTAAAAAAGGAAAGTACACAGAAATTTTATAAACAACTGTATGTACATACTGAAATTTATAAGCACTTACATTTTATCTTATTTGCTTTCTAGATTATAATAAAAAAATTCTAGGTACAGTTATAATTTGTTATAATTTCTATGATCAAAACACCTAAACAAAAAAACGTGTATTGTCCACTATACCTATCACTTCTATTCTTCACTGTGATGAATTTGATATAGGTTCTATCAGTTCCTAGTGTATATTTTCACACACACACACACACACATATATATATGCATTTATGATTAAAATACAATTTGCAGGTGGTGTTTTAACATTTTTATTTAAATGGTGTCATACTATTTAGTCATTCAGTAACTGACTTAAAAAATTTGTACTTTCCAATGTATAAACCTGGTTTATATAACATAATTTTCTACTGTATACTATTATTCTGCTAATCTACATTCTTAAATCGACTTCAATATTGATAGCTAGCTTTTTGCTGTTACAAACAATTTTACAGTAAAAAACTTTTGTATATATTACTTTTTATAACCATATGGGGGTGTTTTTTCATTAGGGAAGATATCTTTAAAATTGTTAGATCATAGGGTATGCATATTTTTCATTTAGCTAGATTCCATTAATGTGTTGAACAAAGTTGTTATACCAATGTATACTCCCACCAGTTGTGAGTAGTTTCAGCTTCTTCACTTATTAGCCAATATGTAATAATGTCAAACATTTAACAATTGTTAACCTAATGAGTGTCATGTTTCATTATGGTGTTAGCTGATACTCAGACTTCCTCTTTTGTGAATTTCCTATTCATATCCTTTGTTTGTTATTTTTGGATCTGTTGTCCTTTACTCACTTATCTGCAAGAATTGTTTTTTGTATTCTAGATACAATATTTGTGTTTACTATACTGCAAATATCTTTTAGTGTGTTGCTTGTCTTTTAACATTGATGATGGTGTTTTATACATACACCTTGTTTTTAATTATTATGAATTTAGATTATAATGTTTGTTCTGATTGACCATGAAAGTATAATAATAATTCTTGTTCCCTTCTTCTTCAATATAATTCCAACTTGACATTCAGGTTGAGAAGTAATATTTTATTTTTTAGGTAAAATGTGTTTCAAACAATGTCCTTATTGAGAATCCATTATAATCATTATTATGCTTCTTTGGTAAATAATATTAGTAAGCTTTGAATTCATAAGGGACATAGAACTATATGTTACTGATTACAGACTAGTTTTACAAAGTTTCTACGTCCTAGAGCAGAAAGGACCCTTAGAGATGACCTTTTCCTCCCTTTACATGCAGTAGAAATAAAGTCCGGGAAATGTTGTGACCAAAAGCCACGGATCCTGAGGAACACGCAGCTAGAACTGACCTCTGTTTATTCCTAGTTCAGAGCACTTTCTATTGAGCCACAATTTAAGTATCACTAAGAACCTGGATGTTTTCACTTTTCAGATTTAAAGTTAGTGTTATTATTAAATGGCCTATATCCTTTCCTTTCAGGAGAGTGACAACGGACT
Organism: Colobus angolensis palliatus; assembly: GCF_000951035.1. Taxonomy (NCBI): domain Eukaryota; kingdom Metazoa; phylum Chordata; class Mammalia; order Primates; family Cercopithecidae; genus Colobus; species Colobus angolensis. The sequence continues at coordinate 4,327,697 of NW_012115378.1, forward strand.
CAGTACTCAAATTTTTAGGTAACATCAGCTTTCTTCACGATGGGAGAAGGTAAGAACACATCGATTAACTTAGGTTCTCCAAGCCAGTGAGTTAAAGAGAAGGGCAAGTGTGCGCATTAACCACACGTGCTGCTTTTCCTGTGGGCTCCACTCTGCAGGTGGCAGGGAAACCAAACGGAAATGAATCTACCAATTTCAACTCCCAGCAAACTGTTCCCACATTCAGAGAAATTCTCTAGTAAAGGCTGAACAAATCCCAGGTTTCCACGTACAAAAGTTAATTTTTGGATGTTTTTCATATTATGAAGAATGTTAACCATGGAATAATTACACTGTAATTATCTTGTTTGAATTATATGCTTACAACATATTCCTGTAGCTAGAAAATTACTAAAATTTGTAAATGCTTAATTACTTTCTTTTTCCTTTATTGTATCTGTATCATAGATACACATCCGTTAGGAACAATAATCCATTTATTTATTCAGTTCTGTTGTTATTTTTTTACAGAAAGAGCTTGTGGTTGATATGGGGATTAAATACATATGACTAAGAATACAGCTTTGGGTCAGTGTGCAGCTATTTTGAAGGGCAGCTGAAATGCTCTCAAACATAACCTGAGCTTTTTATTCCCTGAACTGTTTGAAAGTAGGAGTCCTTTCATCTTTCTGTGGCAGTTTACCATTTATTTACATATTTTAATAGTAGGTTTTCTAGTTCTAACATCAAGGACTATGCCTTCTTTCTAGTTTGTTCGATTAGTGGTCCAAGTAAAACTACAGGGTATTGGAGGGAGAAAGAAAAAAATTGTAATTGTCATAACACTGTAGTACTCTCGCATAGGAAGGAAATCTACTTCACAAGCGAGTATACATATGCAATTCCTATAGCATAAAGCACTCTGATTTTTAGAGGTCGGTCCGTGTCCCACATGATATTTTCTAGTTGCCATGGCAATTACTTGTTTTCATTGGGTAACTGAGCGAATGGCCACATCTGTTCTTGCTGCACTCTCTTTTCCTGCACCTAACACAGAGCATAGGGAATAGATTCACTTCTCAGTGCACAAAGATTTATATGCATAACTGTCTCCACATCAAGGGGAGGCTGTAAATCTCAGGTCAGAGAGTCACACTTGCCCTTGAATACCCTCCTTTTTTGTGCCCAAATGTTCTTCTATTCTTCCATAAACACAACTAAATATGCATTTATTCAGTGGAGAAAGATACATAACAGTCCCCTTAGGCAATACATAAATAAATATACATGTATATAGATATATACTGAAGACATGGTCACTTGTTCACCGGTACAATGATATTCTGGAATTCCAAATAGAAGATTCATTTGGATACACTTAGTTGCATCTATTTTTTTTTTCTTTTAAATAAATATATCTTAATTGGTGAGGTCCTTCAGGTAAATAAGTATTCAGATACTTTAGTTTTGGTGCTAATTGGAAGTAGAAGGCCTTTGGCACCTTGTTAAATTTGTACTAGCCTCTGAAATAAATAACAGCTGCACTGAGTCAATTCTTTTTTTTACTTCTCTGTATCCTCAGAGTGAGACTAGTGATAACAATGTGTGTAGAGATAATCATGACAACATTAGACTCGATAATAGAGTCATAAGGGAGAAAAATTCTGGTATTAATTTTATGTGCTTTTTATTTTTGAAAAAAGCATTTTATTTAAATTTAGTATAGTTCAATTTTAAATTTAGGAATATACCTGCAGGTTTGTTACATGGATATATTGCCTAATGCTGAGATTTTGGCTTCTAGTGAACTCATCACCCATAGTGAACATGAACCCAGTAGGTAGTATTTAAACCTCTCCCTGCCCCCCAACCCTCCTCTCTTTTGGAGTCCCCAACATCTATTATTTCCATCTTTATGTCCACATGAACCTCTTGTTTGGTTCCTACTTACAAATGAGAACATGTGGTATTTTATTTTCTGTTTCTGAATATTTCACTTGCAACAATGGCTTCCAGCTCCATCCACATTACTGCAAAAGACAGGAGGATTTCATTCATTTTTAGGGCTGCCTAGTATTCCACATATATATGTGTATATGTAAAACATTTCCTTTATTGATTGACACTTAGGTTGATTCCATAACTTTGCTATTGTGAATAGTGCTGTTATAACAGCACAGGTGGCTTTTCTATAAAATCATTTCTTTTCCTTTAGGTAGATACTCAGTTGTGGGATTGTTAAGTTGAATAGTAGTTCTATTTTTAGTTCTTTGAGAAATCTCCATATCATTTCAATAGTGGCTGAATTAATTTACATTCCCATCAACAGGGTATAAGTTGAAAATGCTTTCAACTTCTCCTCTTTCAGTAAGATATTGGCTGTGGGTTTGTTATATACAGCCTTTATTACTTTAGCTATGCTCCTTTGATGCCTAGTTTGTTTAGGATTTTTATCATGCAGGGGTGTTGGATTTTATTAAATGCTTTTTTCTGTATCTATTGAGATGATCATATGTTTTTTGTTTTAAATTATGTTTATATGATGAATCACTTTTATTGATTTGCATATGTTTAACCATCCTTGTATCCCTGGAATAAAATCCACTTGATGTGATGAATTATTTTTTTGATGTGCTGCTGGATGTGGTTTGCTAGTATTTTGTTCAGAATTTTTGTGTCTGTGTTCATCAGAGATATTGACCTATAGGTTTCATTTTTTTGCTGTGTCCTTGCCAAATTTTGGTATCGAGATGAAAGTGGCCAGGCATAGTAGCTCACACCTGTAATCCCAGCACTTTTGGAAGCCAAGGTGAGAGGATGACTTGAGTTCAAGAGTTCAAGCAACATATCCTGGGCAACATAGCAAGACTCCATCTCTACAAAAAAATAAAAATAAATACAAAAGAATGAAATGCTTTCATAGAATGAGGGAGAAATCCCTTCTCCTCTATTTTTTCAAAAAGTTTCACTAAGAATCTGTCTAGTGCTGGGCTTGTTTTTTTGGGTTGGGGGTTTTTTAAATTATTGCTTCAGTTTCATAATTCGTTATTCCTCTGTTCAGGATTTCACTTTCTTCCTGGTTTAATCTTGACAAGTTGTATGTTTACAGGAATTTTTCCATTTCCTCTAAGTTTTCTAGTTTTTGCACATAGAGAATATTCATAGTCATATCTGAGGATCTTTTGTATTTCAGTGGTATCAGTTATAATGCCACCTTTGTCATTTCTCATTCTGCTTGTCTTCCGTCTTTTTTTTTTTTTTTTTTTTGAGATGAAGTCTCTTTCTGTTACCAAGGCCAGAGTGCAGTGGCACGATCTTGGCTCACTGCAACATTTGCCTCTCAGGTTCAAGTAATTCTCCTGCCTCAGCCTCCTGAGTAGCTGGGATTACCAGTGCGCACCACCATGCCTGGCTAATTTTTGTATTTTTAGTAGAGATGGGGTTTCACCATGTTGGTCAGGCTGGTCTCAAACTCCTGACCTCGTGACCCACCCGCCTTGGCCTCCCAATGTGCTGAAATTATAGGCATGAGCCACCGCGCCCGGCCTTCCCTCTTTTTCTCTTGATTAATCTATCTAGCAGTCTGTCAATTTTGTTTATCCTTTCCAAGAACCAAAGTTTCGTTTCATTTATTCTTTGTTTGAATTTTTTTGGTCTCAATTTCATCTAGTTTAGCTCTAACTTTTGTTATTTCTTTACTTCTAACACTGGTTTGGTTTGTTCTTGTTTTTCTAGTTCCTTGATGTGTGACGCTAAGTTATTAATTTGATATCTTTTTAATCTTTCTGATGTAAAATTTTAGTGCTGTAAACTTTCCTCTTAACAGTGCTTTTGCTATTTGCTGAAGTTTTGGTATGTGTATCTATTTTCACTTGTTTCAAAATTTTTTAAGCATCTGCCTTAATTCTGTTGTTTCCCCAAAAGTCATTCAGGAGCTAAACTAAACATTCAAGTTGTCTAGTTTCCATGTATTTGTGTGGTTTTGAGAATTCTTCTTGATATTAATTTCCAATTTTATCCCACTGTGGTCCAAGAGTATACTTGATATGATTTTGATTTTTTTTGAATTTATTGAGACTTGCTTTGTGACCAAACATATGGCCACTTTTCAAGAATGCCCCATGCCGGTACCAGCTCTTCTTCTTTCTGAAGCATAGGAATATTCAGGAAAATTTACCTAATTTTGCTATCAAAGTAGACCCCCAGAAACAAGAAATTAAAGAACACCTGTGAAATATTATAAAAGGTTAACATCATCAAGGTATATAGTCATGAGACTATCTGAGGTCTGAATGTTACCTAGGCTGTGTTTCTTGAACTCCTGTGCTCAAGCCATCCTTCCAACTTGGCCTCTGAAAGTGATGGGAATACAGGCATGAGCCACCAGGCCCAGCTACTCTCATCCTGATACCAAAATCTGGCAAGGACACAACAAAAAAGAAACTTACAGGTCAATACCCCTGATGAAAATGGCACAAAAATTCTCAACAAAATACTAGCAACCCAAATCCAGCAGTACACGTCTTATGAGAATGCATATTCTGTGGTTGTTGTGTGGAATGTTCTGTAGATGTCTATTAGGTCCATTTGGTCAAGACTCCAATCTAAGTCCCGATTTCTTTGTTTGTTTTATGCCTTGATGATCTGTCTAATGCTATCAATGAGATGTTGAAATAGCCCACTATTATTGTATGACTGTCTATCTTTTGTGTTCAGTATTACTAGTTTTATATATCTGGATGCTTCAGTGGTGGGTAAATATATATTTAGGATCATTAAATCTTTTTGTTGAATTGAACTCTTTGTCATATAATGCACTTCTTTGTATGTATGTATATATAAATGTATTTATTTTTTACCATGATTGATTTAAGGTCTGTTTTTTTTTTTTCCTGATATGAGAATAGCTAGCTCTACTCTTTTCTGTTTTCCATTTGTGTGATATGTCTTTCTCTATCCCTTTACTTTGAGTCTGGGGTGTCATTACTCATTAGGTGGGTTTCTGAGAGGGAGAAGATGGTTGGTTCTTGTTTTTTGTTTTGTTTTGTTTTGTTTTTAAACAATTTTCCAATCTATATCTTTTAAGTAGAGAATTTAGGCTATTTACATTCAAGGTTAATATTGATATGTGAGGTTTCATGCCTGTCATGCTTTTCTTAGCTAGTTGTTTTGAGTCTCAATTGTGTAATTGCATTATAGAATCTGAATTTTGTACTTTGTACTTTGTACACATGCTTTTATGACAGCAAGTATTATCCTTTCATTTCCGTGTTTAAAACTCCTCTGAGCATTTCTTGTAGGTGTGGTCTGGTGGTGATTAATTCCTTACTGCTTGCTTGTCTTGCTTGTCTCCTTCATTTATGAAACTTATTTTGGCAGGATATAAAATTCTTGGCTGTCATTTTTTTTTTTTTTACTTGAAGAAGGCTAAATCTTCTAACTTGTAATGTTTCTGCTTACAAGTCTTCTATTAGTCTGATGAGTTTACCTTTATAGATGATTTGGCCCTTTCCTCTAGCTGCCTTTAAAATATTTTTCTTTAGCATTGACCTTGGATAGTCTGATGAATATATACCTTGGTGATGTTCATCTTTTATAGTATTTCATGGATATTCTCTAATTTCTTGTTCCACCTCAGTAGCAAAATTAGTAAAATTTTCCTGAATTTTTCCCTCAAATATGTTTTCCAAGTTGCTGTCTTTTTCTTCTTCTTTCTCAGAAATGCTTGTTAAGTTCCATGTTTGGTTACTCTACATAATACCATATTTTTCAAAGTACTTGTTCATTTTTAAATATATTTTTCTTTAATTTTTCCAACTGGATTAATTTGAAAGACTGGTCTTCAGGCTCTAAATTTATTTCTTCTGCTTTGTCTAGTCAATTTTTAAAGCTTTCAACTGAATTTTGAAATTTATTTTGTCAATCTTTCAATTCCAGAAGTTCTACTTTGTTAAAAATATATCTATTTAATCTTTTATATCCTGTCTTTTTTTCGTGTGTGTGTGTGTGTGTGTGTGTGTTTGTATGTATGTATTGTTTTTCAACTGTCTCTTGGATATCATTGAGTTTCTTTGCAATCTATACTTTGAATTATTTATCTGTCATTTCATAATTTTTATTTTAGTTCAGATCCATTGCCAGAGAGCTAGTGAAGTTCTTTGTAGCTGTAAAAATATTCTGCCTTTTTGTACTGCCAGGATTCCTGTACTCATTCTGGCTCATCTAAAGAAACTGCTGCTTATTTTTGATTTTGCTATCATTTGGATGGGAATTTTACTTTTTTATTCTTTTTTTCCTAGATGATACAACTGTAATGTATATTATGTTTGGTTGTTTGGCTTCATTTCTGGATGTTTTCAGGAAACCAAGGATCTTTATGTGTTCTTTGCTTGTAGATGGCTTTTGTGCAGTGACTTTCTCAAATGCTGCTTGTTGTAGTGATGTATTGGATGTATGAACTGACACATTATGTCCTGCTGAGAATGTAAAGGTTTCAAGAAGCTTATCTTGTACATTAGCACTATGCCTTTATGACAGCAGCTTTTTTTTCCAACTTCTATTTTAAGTTTAGGGGTATATGTGCAGAATGTGCAGGTTTGTTTCATAGGAAAAGGTGTGCCATGGTGGTTTGCTGCACAGATAATCCCATAACCTAAGCATTAACCCCAGCATACTTTAACTATTCTTCCTGATGATCTCCCTCCCCCCAGCCCCTTCCAACAGGCACCAGTGTGTGTGGTTTTTAACCCCACGTATCTGTGTGATCTTGTCATTCAGCTCCCACTTATAAGTAAACACATGCTGTGTTTGCTTTTCTGTTCCTGTGTTAGTTTGGATAATTGGATAGTTAGTTAATCAGAAGCTGAGGATAATGGCTTCCAAGTCCATCCATGTTCCTGCAAAAGACATGATCTCATTCCTTTTTATGGCTTCATAGTATTCCATGGTGTACATGTATAACATTTTCTTTATCCAGTCTATCATTGATGGGCATTTAGGTTGATTCCATGTCTTCGTTATTGTGAACAGTGCTGCAATGAACATATGTGTACATGTATCTTTATGATAGAAAGATTTATATACCTTTGGTATATACCCAGTAATGGGATTTAGCGCTGTATTTGGTGGTGCAGTTCAATCTCCCATTCAGTAGGTGGCACTTAGGAGTAAAAGCCTGCTCACTCTGGGACAGCCTGACAATGAGAGGAGGTATCTGCGTTGATCAGGCAGGTGAGAGAGAGCTCATGTTGGGGGGTGCTGAGGCCTCAGGGATCGAGAAGGGTGGGACTCTGCTCTTTGTCCTCGGCAAGAAGGAATGCCATCCTCTTTCTTATCATGCCCTTGTCAGTTCATAAAAATATCATTTTTTTTCTCCTGGCCATGGCTAAGGACCATGTAAATGGCCCTCTTGCCACTCTTACAAGAGTAGGCTTAATGCAGAGCCTCTTTTTCCAGTCCAGAGCAGCAACACTGTGATGTGTCTGCGCTCCATTCCTCTGATGGTGACACTGTGTGTAAGGAGGGGTAGGATGGGTTCTGCCCTTCAGGGAAGCCCATGAAGTGCAGGCTCGTGTAAAACAGGAATGCCGCCACTACATTAAGCACTAGAAAGACTTTCTCTATGTGCACACATGCTGGCCTCCAGTAGGGAGAACCTCTACTGCATCCGCAACAGCAAGCAGTGGGAGCAGAAGATAACCCCCACTCCACATCTGTTCCCGGAAGCCAGTGCCACCTCCCTCAATGATTGGCACCATGCCTGCATTTCATTTCTCCCAAGAAGGTGTTTAGTGGGCTGGGACCCCCTTCTTTAGGAGAAGCCTGCTCAGAAGGATAGATCTGCAGGGAACCCACAGCTCCCGAGGGACCCAGTGGTCTCCTGTGATTGCCAGAGTCAAAGCTGGTTGCGGGGTGTCTTTGTGGGGGATCTGGTGATGTGAAAACTCAGAGGTGTGGTTCTCCAAGCAGGGTAGTGGCCTACAATGGGTACACAACAGTTGTTGATGGAGAAGGTTCTGGTGCCCCACTATAGGACTATACAAAAGGATTACAACATTTTATTTAGTCATCTCAGAGGCCTTGAAGTCAGTGAGTCCTGACTTTGAATGCCATAGCTCTGCATTTATTAACTGCTTTGAGGCATGTTACCTAATATCTTGATCCCCAGTTTCCTTATTTCTAAAACCTGGAAAATGATAGTTATGTATCTGTGATGTTCAAAATTGAGGTGCCTGGAATCATTTCATGTAGGTGCTCAACTGAGACTTTCCGTCTTTATACCATTCCCTGCTGACTTCTCCATTCACCATTAGGCTATTTTATTTCCAATTCAGTTGATTTTTGTTGTTGTTGCTAATGGAAAAAGTACATCATTTAAATAAATGATATAAAACTTAGAAAATTTGAGTTATAAAGAGAATTCCGGCAAATAAATTCTGAGTAGAATGCAACAACTGTAGAATGTACATTCTTTTCATCAGCACATGGGACATTCTCCAAGGTAGACCATATGATAGGCCACAAAACAAGTCTCAGTAAATTTAAGAAAATCTAAATAATATCAAGTATCTTATCAGATTACAATGAAATAAAACTGGAAATTAACTCCAAAAGGAACCTTCAAAACTATACAAATACGTGGAAATTAAATAATCTACTCTTAGAATAATCTTTGGGTCAACACTAAAATCAAGATGGAAATTTAAAAATTATTTGAACTGAATGATAATAGTGATACAACTCATCAAAAACTCTGGGATACAGCAAAAGGGGTGCTAGGAAGAAAGCTAACAGCTTTGTGATGTAGCATTAAGTACCTACATCACAAAATCTGAAAGAGCACAAATAGACAATCTAAGGTCACACCTCAAGGTACTAGATAAACAAGAACAAACCAAACCCAAACCCAGCAGAAGAAATAACGAAGATCAGAGCAGAACTAAATGAAATTGAAACTAAAAGGACAAACAAACAAACAAACAAAAAACAAAAACAGAAACGAAAAAAACAAAAAAGATAAACAAAATTGATAGACTGTTAGAGACATTAACCAAGTAAAGAAGAGAGAAGACTCAAATAAGTTCAGTTGGAAATGAAATGGGAGATATTACAATGATATCACAAAAATACAAAAGATTATTCAAGGCTACTATGAACACAAACCAGAAAAATCTAGAGGATATGGAGCACAAACCAGAAATAAGCACAAACCAGAAAATATAAAGGAGATAAATAAATTCCTGAAAATATATTCATATAACCCTCATAGATTAAATCAGGAAGAAATAGAAACTCTGTACAGACCAATAACAGGTAATGAGATTGAAAGAATAATAAACAAATTGCCAACAACAAAATAAAACCCAGGACCAGATGGGTTCAAAGTTGAATTCTTTCAGACATTTAAAGAAGAATTGGTACCAATTCTACTGAAACTATTACAAAAGATAGAGAAAGAGGGACTGCTCCCTAAATCATTCTGTGAAGCCAGTATTACCCTACTACCAAAACCAGGAAAGGACTTAACAAGAAAGAAATCTACAGACTGATACCTATGATGAACATAGATGAAAAATATTCAGCAAAATACTAGCTAGTCCAACAGCATATCAAAAAGATAGTACACCATGATCAAGTGGGTTTCATACCAAGGATGCAGGGATGGTTTAACATTTGCAAGTCAATAAATGTAATACATCACATAGAATTAAAAATGAAAATTACATGATTATCTCAATAGATGCAGAAAAAGCATTTAAGCATTTGACAAAATCCAGCGTCGCTTTATGATAAAAACCTTCAGCAAAATTGGCACAGAAGGGACATACCTCAAAGTAATAAAACCCATCTATGACAAACCCACAGTAAGTATTATACTGAATGGGGAAAAGTTGAAAGCATTACCCATGAGAACTGAAACAAGACAATGATACCCAGTTTCACCACTTCTGTTCAACATAGTCCTAGAAGTCCTAGCCACAACAATAAGACAAGAGAAAGAAATAAAAGGCATCTAAATTGGAAAAGAGGAAGTCAAACTGTTGCTGCTTGCTGATGATGTGATCGTGTACCTAGGGAACTCTAAGGATTCATTGAAAACCTCCTAGATCTGATAAATGAATTCAGTAAAGTTTTAGGATACAGAATCAATTTACACAAATTAGTAACACTACTATACATCAACAGTGATCAATTTGAAAATCAAATCAAGAACTTGATCCCTTTTACAACAGCTGCAAAAAGAAAAACCAAAATAAAACAAATAAAACAAAAAAAGTTAGGAATATACCCAATCAAGAAGGTGAAATAATGAAATATCTCCAGAAAGAAAACTATAAAACACTGCTGAAAGAAATCATAGATGGCCCGAACAAATGGAAACACATCCTATTCCCATGGATGTGTAGAATCAATATTGTGAAAATGACCATACAGCCAAAAACAATCTACAGATTCAATACAATTCCCAGAAAATACCATCATAATTCTTCATAGAACTAGAAAAAACAATTCTAAAATTCATATGGAACTAAAAAGCAGCCTGCATAGACAAAGCAAGACTAAGCAAAAAGAACAAATCTGGAGACATCACATTACCCAACTTCAAGCTATACTACAAGGTTATAGTTACCAAAACATCATGGTACTGGTATAATAATGGGCATGTAGATCAATTGATCAGAGTAGAGGACCCAGAAATAAAGCCAAATACTTACAGCCAACTGGTCTTTGACAAAGCATACTGAAACATAAAGTGGGGAAAGGACACCCTATTCAACAAATGGTGCTGGGATAATTGGCAAGCATCATGTGGAAGAATGAAACTGGATGCTCATCTCACATTATGCAAAAATTAACTCAAGATGGACTGAAGACTTAAATCTAAGACCTGGCCCCATAACAATTCTATAAGATAATGTTGGAAAATCTCTTCTAGATGGCTTAGGCAAAGAATGCATGGCTAAAACCCCAAAAGCAAATGCAACGAAAACAAAAATTGATGAATGGGATCAAATTAAACTAAACAGTTTCTGCACAGCAAAAGAAACTATCATCAGGGTGAACAACCTACAGAATAGGAGGAAATTTTTGCAATCTACCTATCTGACAATGGTCTAATATCCACAATTTACTTAAACAAATTCACAGGAATAAAACAATCCCATCAAAAAGTGGGCAAATGACATGAACAGACACTTCTCAAAAGAAGGCATTTATGCAGTCAACAAATCTGTGAAAACAGGTTCAACATCACTGATCATTAGAGAAATTCAAATCATAACCACAATGAGATACCATCTCACACCGGTCAAAATGACGATTACTAAAATGTCAAGAAACAACAGATGCTGGCGAGGCTGTGGAGAAATAAGAACGCTCTTACACTGTTCATGGGAACGTAAATTAATTCAACCATTGTGGAAGACATTGTGGCGATTCCTCAAAGATCTAGAACCAGAAATACCATTTGACACAGCAACTGCATTACTGGGTATATACCCAAAGGAATATAAATTATTCTACTATAAAGATACATGCACACGTATGTTTACTACAGCACTACTCACAATAGCAAAGACATGGAATCAACCCAAATGCCCATCAATGATAGACTGAATAAAGAAAATATGGTATCTTTACACCCTGGAATACTATGCAGTCATAAAAAGGAATGAGATTATGTCCTCTGCAGGGACATGCATGAAGCTGGAAGCCATTATTCTCAGCAAACTAACATAGCAACAGAAAACCAAACACCACATGTTCTCATTCGTAAGTGGGAGTTGAACAATGAGAACACATGGACACAGGGAGGGGAACATCACACACTGGGGCCTGTTGGTGGGGTGGGTGGAGGGAGAGCATCTAGACAAATAGCTAATGTCTGTGGGGCTTAATACCTTGGTGATGGGTTGATAGGTGCAGCAAACCACCATGGTACATGTATACCTATGTAACAAATCTGCACGTTCTGCACATGTATCCTGGAACTTAAAATAAAATAAAATTTTTACAAAGTAGGCAAAGGAACAAATAGACAGTTCTCAAAAGAAGACACACAAATGGCCAAGAAACATATGAAAAAATATTCAACATCACTATCAGGGAAATGCAAATTAAAGCCACAATGAGATACCATCTTACTTCTCCAAAAAGTGTGATAATTAAAAAATCAACATATAATAGATGTTGGTGTGGATGTGGTGAAAAGGGAACACTTTCACACTGCTGGTGGGAATGTAAACTAGTAACCACTATGAAAAACAGAATGGAGATTCCTTAAAGAACTATAAGTAGAACTAACATTCAATCCAGCAGTCTCACTACTGGGTATCTACCCATAGAAAAATAAGTCGTTATATAAGAAAGACACTTGCACATGCATGTTTATAGCAGCACAATTTGCAATTGCAAAAGTATGGAACCAACCTAAATGCCCATCAACCAACAAGTGAAAAAAGAAAATGTGTGTGTGTATACATACATATATGTGTGTGTAAATATACATAGATATTTGTGTGTATATATAGATATGGAATACTACTCAGCCATAAAAGGAATGAATAATGGCATTGCAGCAATTTGCATGGAGTTGGACACCATTATTCCAAGTGAAATAACACAGGAATGGGAAAGCAAATATTGTATGTTCTCACTTATAAGTGGGAGCTGAGATATGAGGATACAAAGGCATAAGAATGATATAATGGAATTTGGAGACTCGAGGGGAAAGGTGCAAGGCAGGTGAGGGATAAAAGACTACACATTGGGTAGTCTTGTAATCCTGTCTGTAATCCCAGCACTTTGAGAGGCCAAAGCGGGTGGATCACCTGAGATCGGGAGTTCAAGACCAGCCTTACCAACAGGGTGAAACCCTGTCTCTACTAAAAGTACAAATATTAGCCGGGTGTGGTGGTGCATACCTGCAATGCCAGATACTCGGGAGGCTGAGGCAGGCGAATTGCTTGAACCCGGGAGGCAGAGGTTGCAATGAGCCGAGATCACGCCACTGCACTCCAGCCTAGGTGACAAGAGTGAGAGACTCCATCTCAAAACAACAAAACAGACAAGCAAACAAACAAAAGTGAGCTTTATTCAGTAGTGCATTTTTACATTTATCTTGTCTAAAAGTATAATCTGATTCTTTTGCATACTCATCAAAATATTGTGGCAATTACACAGGGAAGGAAATTGTCTCCTTTAAAATACTGGTAAAAACAAAATTCCCATTAACCAAGCTTTACTACGTATGTCAAATAATCATCCCTTTAAAAAACATATTTTCCTTTAAAATGCAAAAATATACAAGCAATAAACTACAATATTCTGCCTAAATGAACTAATAACAACTATAATAAATATTTCAAGATACAATTATAATGGAGATCTCTTTATGATATTATCTTTTTGCTTATTATGATTGTGAATAAAAATAATCTAGTTCATGCTACAGGTAAATGAAATACAATTTCTAACCTAAGTCAATGCTAAGTAATGCTTTCATTTGAGATTTTGGATTTTCCTTTTCTGTGAAGATTCAGACTTGAGGCTCAGACATTTCAACTAAGGGAGAAATACAAATAATGGAGTGCTTTTGACTTAATACTGGTGTATCAGGGAATTTTTCTTTTTTTTTGGCAGAATTGAACAGATAGCGTCCCCATGCCAAGTCTGCCCTGTGGCCATATCACACTTTACTATTTGCAGTCCTGAGACAAAACTTGGATGTAAAGATTTTAGGTAAGTGTTTAGTAACTTTGCCTACTCTATTTATTTATTTTTTTTGTCTTCACATAAAGTCAGTTGTGAGTGAAAAGTGGTTTCTTGCAATTTCTTAAATTTAACTCGTTGTGTGCTTTCATAAATGACAAAGCCTATTTTTCGTTTAGCTAAAATTGTTCTCTAAAAAAGTACTCTCTCTCCAGCTGTGAAACTGATTGATGTTTTTAAAACCCCCAAGGAACTTCTGCTGGCAGCTAAAGTTGCAGTTTCAAAGAAGAAAAAGATGTGGTATGTGTTTCTACCTTAAAAAAAAAAAAAACCCACCTTGATTTCTATTTGCAGAAGCAGAATCATTATGCATTATGCATGAGGTACTGAAAAACATCAATGTGATTAATCAACATTGAAAAATTGAATCTATTAATACCTAAATATTTTAACATTTAAATTAAATTACTTAAAATATTGAAATATCTTCAGGCCAACCTAGCATTCTAGTAAGAAGTGATCTAGCTATGAATTTTTAAAATGCTATATTTATTTTTATGAGGTTGTTTAGAGCTGGGAAAACCATTAAAAACCCATTTAATGGAAGTTAAATACATTACAATATTTATATAGATACACTGAGATTCTGAATTCCCGGTAAGAGACAAGAGAAGGGAGATAAGGGAGAAGAAACAGAAGTAATATTTCTTACTCCTGATTATAAGGAGTTGTTGTTTTCAACTGAGCTGACCCAAGCTACTGTGGCCATCTGTCATTAGAGCATTCTTCAACTGTCTGAGGCAGGTGAGAGTGGTAAAAAGTTCCTTTACAAACCTTCTGCTAGGTTTATATGTTATAATGAAAGCAATATGCAGGCAAATACTGCCACAATTAAATATTTATTAGCAGACAAGCATAAAAATACTAAACCAATTCTTTTAGACTTAGTGAAGTCTCACTCCTCCATCCTTAAGGAATTGTAATAAAAATACTTTGCATGAAACTTTTATTGCAGGCAGATGCTACAATATTCTAACAACGGGATCAGATAAATGTCAGATGGGAAACAAAATCCTCATGCCTAAATGAACTAACAAAAGCCACTGAAATAAATATTCCAAGATAAAATTATAATGGACATTTTTAAATGAAATTATCTCTGTGCTTATTATGTTTGTAAGTAAAAGCAATCTAGTTTAAGTGAAAAGTAAATAAAACACAATTGCAAACTCAGTATAGGGCAGAGCAGAAGAGAGTCATAGAACACTAGCTCTCCTTTCTGAAGAATCTGTAAGTCCCATTTAGACAACAGTGTAGAAACGTGTGCAATGTTGCTAGTGCTTCAGTTTGGGATTACAAAATTAAAGTCTTAACAATTGATCATTTATTTATTTTCCAAATTTTCTTTAATGAATATGTATTATTAATATAATCAAAAGTAAAATTGAAATGAAACACGCGCACAAAGAAATACAAAGTTACTGTATTGGGGATGAGAAGAACTGTAATGGTATCAATTTCCTGACTACAAACTTCCATATCTACTATGCCCTAAAATCATGTTGATTCTTCTTTCTTACCATCCATTTTCACAGAAAACCATTAGCTATCCAGAATCTTACTATGGTCCATCAGTTTTGAGAACATCAAATCTCCTGGGTTATTAACAAAGAAACAATATAAAATGTTATTTATGGTAAGTAGCCTTTAACTATTAATCAAGGAAATTGGTCTGTAATTTTTTGTTTTTGTTTTTGTTTTCCTGGTTTTGGTGTCAGGGTAATGCTTTTTCATTGAGTTGGCACACGTTTCCCCTTCCTCTATTTTTTGAAACATTTTGTATAAGAATGGTATTTTTTCTTAAGAAATGTTAAATAGAATTTACCATTGTATTCATCTGGATATAGTCTTCTCATGTTTTACTTGTAAATTCAATTTTTAAAGGAGATATGGGGCTATTCAGATTTTCTATTTTGTTATTTAAAATTTGTTTTTGATTTTATGGTGCTTTATTGATTGATTGATTGATTGATTTTTTTTGAGATGGAGTCTCGCTCTGTCGCCCAGGCTGGAGTACAGTGGCCGATGTCTGCTCTCTGCAAGCGCCACCTCCTGGGTTCACGCCATTCTCCTGCCTCAGCCTCCCAAGTAGCTGGGACTGCAGGCACCCGCCACCACGCTCGGCTAATTTTTTGTGTGTTTTTAGTAGAGATGGGATTTCACCATTTACAGGATGGTCTTGATCTCCTGACCTCATGATCTGGCCTCCTTGGCCTCCCAAAGTGCTGGGATTACAGACGTGAGCCACCGCGCCCGGCCTATGGTACATTTATAGTAGATTTTCCTTTGGAGCTAATTTAGCTCTCTACTAATGCATGACCCTTCAGGGGCCCCTTCTGAAGGCTGCAGGTGTTCTGCACAGGTTCTTTATTCTGGCTAACTGAAACACACATGTCCATTTCTTTGTGAGCTACACAGGACATGCAGCCTACACTTTCTTTTTCATTCTTTGAATTGACTTGAAGATTTCTGGACCCCTTTTTCTGTGTGGTTCCCATGTCTTGGTTACTGTGCCTGCCAAATTTCTAAGTACCTCTGCCTCCTCGAACTCTGATATCTGTGCCGTCCACATGCTAAGACCCTGCTTTGGTTCCCCTTCCCTGTGTCACAGATCAGAAATATCTCCAAGCAAAATGCTGGGAAGATATAGGACATACCTAGTTTTCTATATATTAGTATGGTTTTGGTACAATTTTCTGATAGTAGTTTACCTAAACCAGGTTCTTTTGGTTCCTATTTGCCTGACAGAATGCTTTCACTTTTTAAATGATTCAGTCTTTACAGGTCTTTATTCTTTATGTCTTTATCTTGTAAACAGCATATATCTTGATTTTGTTATTTTAAAGCCCAATCCTAATATGTGTCTTGCATAGTGAGTTCAGAAAATTTATATTTCATCTATTTTTAAATATACTTTTATCTAATTCTATTAGTTCACTTTATTATGTAATTCTGCCCTTTTTCTGTTTTAAATCTTATTTTACTTATGTTTTCAGTTTTATCGATATCTCTCACCTCTAACAAGATGATATATTTACGATACTTTCTTGGCCCTCTTCTACACTCTCCTTTTGTTCTTATTAGTCTGATGTTACCAAGATTTTAATTCTGTGGCAATACATACTTTGTTTTCTCTGATGCTCACTATATTTTAAAAGAAAACGATAAACTTTGCTGACATAATCTATTCTTCATATGTCTTCTGTAGCATTGCATAGATTTATTAAAATATAAAAATGTTATAATTTAAAATGTTATGAAAAATGGATTTAAAACTGTTTCCATGCAAATCTCTTTTGGGGAAAACCAAAGGTTTTTAATTCACGGGAATATTTCTCTTTCTTTCTTTCTTTTTTTTTTTTTTATAAATTTCGAGAGGAGAGCTTTCTTTCTTTTTTTTTTTTTTATACTTTAAGTTCTAGGGTACATGTGCACAACATGCAGGTTTGTTACATATGTATACTTGTGCCATGTTGGTGTGCTGTACCCATCAACTCATCAGCACCCATCAACTCATCATTTACATCAAGTATAACTCCCAGTGCCATCCCTCCTCTCTCCCTGCTCCCCATAATAGGCCCCGGTGTGTGATGTTCCCCTTCCAGAGTCCAAGTGATCTCATTGATCAATTCCCACCTATGAGTGAGAACATGCGGTGTTTGGTTTTCTGTTCTTGCGATAGTTTGCTGAGAATGATGGTTTCCAGCTGCATCCATATCCCTGCAAAGGACACGAACTCATCCTTTTTTATGGCTGCATAGTATTCCATGGTGTATATAGGAATATTTTTCTTATGCCCTAATATTTGAATTACCGTGGCTAGATCTAAGCCTCTATGTTCAATTTTTTTCAACGCCTTCAAAATATGATTCCCTCTTTGTATTGCTTCCAGTGGTATTGAAAAACGTGTTGATCTGATTATTTTCCTTGATCTGCTCCTTCCTTCTGAAGATTTTAGAAGTTTCTGTTGTCTCTGATATATTCTTTAATACCCAGGTGTGCTCCTCTACTAATCTCTCCTCTTGAAGAATTCTCTTACTCTAGAAATTATTTAGCTGTCTTCTGAATATTTGTGTCCCCCCAAAATTTATATGATGAAGCCTAACCTTCAAAATTATAGTATTAAAAAGTGGGGACTTTAGGAGGTTTTAGGGTTGTGAAGGCGAAGCCCTCATGAATAGATTTTTTTCCCTTTTTAAAAGAAGCCTGAGGGATCTTGTTTATCCCTTTTCTGTAATGTGAGGACACGGAAGGCGCCATGTGTGAGGAATCAGCTTTCACCAGTGGCTGAATCTGCTCGCGTCTTGATCCTAAGTCCTTGGTCTCCAGAACTGTGAGAAATAAATATTTGTTGTTTATCAGTATTTTTGTTACAGCAACCAGAAAAGACTAAGATAAATTTTATTGATATTCATTTTTTAAAATATTTCCTCCTCTCAATTTCTATAACTGTTATTGTTGGTGTTTTATTACTTGTATATATATATATTATAAGTATATATAAAAATATATATTATATATATTTTTTCTTTTTTGAGGTGGAGTCTCGCTCTGTTGCCCAGGCTGGAGTGCAGTGACAGGATCTCGGCTCACTGCAAGCTCCGCCTCCCGGGTTTACACCATTCTCCTGCCTCAGCCTCCCGAGTAGCTGGGACTACAGGCGCCCACCACCACGCCTGGCTAAATTTTTGCATTTTGTTTTTTTAGTAGAGACGGGGTTTCACTGTGTTAGCCAGGATGGTCTCGATCTCCTGACCTCGTGATCCGTCCATCTCGGCCTCCCAAAGTGCTGGGATTACAGGCGTGAGCCACCATGCCTGGCCTGTATATATTTTTATTCTAATTTCCATGTCTCTTAGATTTAATAAAAGTTTTTATTTACATTTTACTTATTCCTTTTGGATAAGTTATTCAAGTGGATCTTACAATTACAACTTCATTTTTCAGTTATATCAATTCAACATTAAACATTGTACCCTTTCTATCAACCACCTTATTTTTCAACTCACTTTTTCAATGCGTTTTTATTATAATTCACATTGAAAATATCTTGTTTCTCTTTTAATATTGTTAATTTGTATTATTACATTTATTTAAACTTTTTGATTTGTTTGTTGTAATGCTTCAGTATCTGAAAGCCTGTTTTGCAATACCTTTTTTTTCCCCTGGGAATGAATGTTCTCTTCAATATCTTATTACTTCATTCTTGTGGACATTTCCTCCTGGAAGTATTAGCTACTTTGTAAAACAACATGTATGAGAGGTCAGATCTCAGTTTGTAGAGCCCTGTGGGTTCAAGGACGGAGAATGGACGTGGATTATAATTTGAGAGCTCCAGAGGAGAGAAAATCGCAAATAATCACTCTTCATTTGGAAAAATTCTCATTAGAGTTTCAAGCTTTGTCTTTTGGTAAAAGTCAAATTAAGAAAAATGACACCTTATTTTCTGTCAGCTATTGGTGAAAGTTCATTAAAATCTTTAATATAATTGTAGATTTGTCTATGTCACCATTTAGTGTGTCAGTTTTTACTTGATATACTTTCAAATATGTAATTTTGTGCGCATAGACTTGAGATTTTTATGTCTGTCTGGTGGATTGTCTCCTTTATTATCATCAAATGCACCCAGTAACTCTAGTAATGCTTCTCATCTCTTTACTTTGACATATTCTGTGTCATAGAATTTATGATTTATCTCAATTATTGTATCATTAAAAATGAGTCTGGTTCTTATTTTATTGAAGTATCTGTTCAATTTAAATTGAATTATCTATATACTTAGGTCAATAGTTACCATCTTGCAATTTGCTTTACATGTGACAGATCTCTTTATGTTCATTATTCTATCAATTCTTGTCTTTCTTTGAATTAGTAAAATATTTTTAATTATTTTATTTTGCTATCCATAATACATTCTTTAATTATTCTTACATATATACATTATTTCATTATTCTTTTTGTGGTGACCTTAGAGATTTCTAGACATTGGATGTATGATTTAATGTATCTCATAAAATTATTGGTCTTTATCACTTCCTTGATAATGCTAGATCCTAGAACACTAATTCTATGAATTCTATCATCATTTCCCTTACTATTTTCATGCATATTAATTCTGTAGGATTTTAAATTCCACAACACATTACAGTTACTATTTTGCATATACAATATACTTTTTCTATTTTAGGCCTGTCAAATGAAACTGTAGAATATGCAATATAATTTTATAAATACCTCTCTATTTATTAATTGGTCTTTATTGCTTCCTCCATTTCAAAGTAGCTATTTGGCATCGTTTTCATTCTGCCAGTAGAAGTTTTTTTTTAGAAATTTTGTTCATGGTTTCACTCTCACTCTCTCTTTCTCCTCCCACTCCTACCACTTTTTCTTTAGACACTCTAATTAGAGGCTTATATATGTTTTATCTTTTCAAAAAGCCAGCTTTTCGTTTCATTAATTCTATTGATTTTGTCTTTTCAATTTCATTGATTATTTGCTGTGATTTTTTT
>NW_012115378.1:4349024-4351121 GCF_000951035.1 Colobus angolensis palliatus
GCCTCCCAAAGTGGTAGGATTACAGGCGTGAGCCACCACACGTGGCCTCTAGCATTCTTTTGATTGGTGTTACCATGGTATATCTTTCTCCGTCACTTTACATTTAACCTAGATGCCTCTTTATGCTGAGACCAGTTTGGTCATGGAGACACTAACCCAGTGACACTAGAGGAATTAAAGACATATACACACAGAAATATACAATGCGGAGTGGGAATCAGGGGGCCGACAGCCTTCAAAGCTGAGAGCCAGGAACAGAGTTTTACCCACATATTTATTTATTGACAGCAAGCCAGTGATAAGCATTGTTTCTATAGATTATAGATTAACTAAAACGGGAAACAAAGGGATGGGCTCGGGCTAGTTATCTGCAGCAGGAACATGTCCTTGAGGCACAGATTGCTCATGCTGTTGTTTGTGGTTCAGGAACGCCTTAAGCGGTTTTTCCACCCTGGGTGGACCAGGTGTTCCTTGCCCTCAGCGTGGCTGTCATAGCCGTCAGGAGCATCTCACGGTGCTGCAGAGATTTTGTTTATGGCAAGTTTTGGGGCCTGCCTATGGCCAGATTTGGGGGCCTGTTCCCAACATCTTTATATTAAGGCAGGTTGTAGACAACATTTAGTTGGCCTGTGTCTTCTCTTCATTATTATGACAGTCTCTGTCTTTTAATTAGAATATTTAGGACACTCACATTTAAAGTTATCATTGGTATAGTTGGATTGATATATACCATGTTTGCGAGTATTTTATAGTAATTGCAGTTTTTCTTTGCTTATCTTCTTGTTTTCTTCCTTCTCTGGTTTTAATTGAATATTTTATATGATTTTATCTATTATCCTTCTTAGCATATCGATGAGCTTTGTTTAATATTTGCTGTAGCTGTGGGTGACAGAGGGTTCAATTTCTCTAGTATCCTTATTTTTTTTCTTTCGTGTTATCTTTGAATTTCCCTAAGAATCCCTTTAAAAACATATTTTGTGTCTTGCAGCTCTTTTAGTTGCAATTCGATGTTCTTACACTTTTGCCTTATTGATGTTGTGGTAAGGTGAGGGAGAGAGGAAGCCTTTGATAATCTTTTGATTAAAATCAGTGTTTTAGTGGGCCTGCATCCCTGAGTTGTGACCTTTTAAATGCTTCTCAGCAGCCAGGTGTGGTGGCTTACGCCTGTAATTCCAGCACTTTGGGAGGTGAGGAGGGCGGATCACAAGGTCAAGAGATGGAGACCATCCTGGCCAACCTGGTGAAACCCTGTCTCTACTAATAATTCAAAAATCAGCTGGGTATGGTGGTACATACTGGTAGATCCAGCTATTCGGGAGGCTGAGGCAGGAGAATCACTTGAATCTGGGAAGTGTAGGTTGCAGCTAAGATCACACCACTGCACTCCAGCCTGGTGACAGAGCAACACTCAGTCTCAAAAAAAAAAAAAAGCTTCTCAGCTTTGTTTATTTCTTCTCTGGGTGAGACAGGAAGGATAGATGGTGCTGGAGTTGGCTAATTGTCTTTTCTGCAGGTCAGATAATGCTCTGATAAAGTCTTTTCCCTTGGAGAGTAGGTCTTTTCTATATGAAGAATGCTCTGGTGTGTTTTCAAAATGGATACTCACTATTCCCACTGCCAGAATCAAGAGGACATTTGTATTAGATTTTTGAGAACCCGGCAGAGTTCCTAGAGTTAAAATCCATGAAATGATGGGGGCCCCAGGCATTTTCACTCTCAAGCTTGTCTACCTATCCTCAGCTTCCAGCAGTTGATGAAAATGGCCATTTATGTGTTTCTAGCAGATTATGGCTCCAACAGCTTTGGCTCTAGGTAAACAGATCTCAGGTATGCCTCTGTATTCACGTCCCTTTCCTAATTTTAAGGTGGTGGTTTGCCCTGTGATTTCAATTCTCTGATAAAGAAAGTCATTGATTTTTAGTATGTTCTGATTTTGTGTTGTTCTAAGCATTGATGACTTCCAAGGTTTTAAACAGCACAGCTCTAGAATTTTAAGTGCTTTATATGTTTAGTGCAAGTTTGTAGGCAACACATTCTGGCAGTTTCTGTGTGAAAAACCTCTTTATTTTACCTCCATCAAGGTACAATGAAAAATAC
>NW_012115378.1:4357851-4359027 GCF_000951035.1 Colobus angolensis palliatus
TGGCTCTTCATTCAGCTTGTGGGAAATGCTGTCTGACCTGGGACTTAACCTCTAAAATTGAGCTCCCCTTTGGCCCAGGGCACATCCAGAAATTCCACCCAAGAGCCAAGGCATGGAATTGGGGACCCAAAGACCCCACTTGGTGCTGTATCCCTCTGTAACTGAGCAGGGACCTAAGGTGAAAGATAAAGTTCCTCTACTTTTCCCTCCGCTTTACTCAGGCAGAAGCAGTTTCTTTCCACATCGTCCACAACTGACAGTGTGCTGAGACTCACCTAAAGCCAGCAAGTCTCAGAGTCTCACTCAAGGCCCATGGCATACTACCTGAGTTTTGCTGCTGATTATTCAGGGGGCAAAGGCTCTTTATCAGCAGGTGATGAATCCTGCCAGGACTGAGTCCTTCTCTTCAAGGCAGCAGGTTCCCTTCTGGCCCAGGGTGTGTCGACATATGCCATCCAGTAGCTCTGTCCTGGAACAGGGGCTTTATGACTGCCCAGTGCCTTATCCTACTGTGGCTGAGCTGGTATCCAAGAGGCAAGATACAGTACTCTTACTCTTTCTTCTCCTGTCCTCAAGTGAAAGAAATGTGTTTCTTGTAGCCATGAGTATGCAGCTTGAATTCAGGGGAGGGATGGGACAAGACTTCCCTTAGCCACCCCAGCTGGTGTCTCAATAGGCTGCATGCCTCTCAAGTCCACTGGCTCTTAGCTCAGTTCAGCATAAGGAACTTCCCTAGCTGTTGCAGTCCTTGTGCGTAGAATGCCTATTAACTTTATTTAGGACTTCTGTACACGTTAGTCTGTGGTGGCGAGGCTTGACAAAACTCAAGTTCTGGCCATTGGGATGGGCAATTTTCCTCTAGCTATAGCTAGTCTGAATGTTCCCTCAGTGGGCAAGCACCAGCTGACTTCAGCCCGGTTTTGCTTTCTGTTGTGACAGGGTAGCACTGAAGTTCAATGTAATGTCTCACAATTGCTGCACTCTCTCTCTCCCAATCTCTCTGTGCCATGGGGCCACTGCCTGGGGATGGGGTAGGGATGGCAGGGGCAATTCAGAAATGTGTTTTCTACCTGCTTCAGTTCCTCTTTCAGCAATATAAATTTAAAACCAGGTACTGTGAGGGCTTACCTGATTTTTGGTTGTTATGAAGATGCTTTTTTTGTGTAGATAGTTGTT
>NW_012115378.1:4360122-4361557 GCF_000951035.1 Colobus angolensis palliatus
GTTATGGCCCACCTGTCACCAATGCATATTGCATTGACTTGCTAATGTCATACTTTTGAAATAATGCTATATTCAATTCTGTTTTCAGCCTTTCATTTGGGAGTTTTTTAAGATTAAACATTTCCAAAGGACTTATACCTTGTAAGTTTTGCTTAGGGTGTACACAAGCATTATCTCCACTTGTGAAAAAGGACAATCTCAGTAATACAGATAAACACACATTTGTTATGGGAGAGGGGGTAGATAGTGTAGAATTATATAGAACTTTAACATTTTCTCTGGGGAATCTACTTCTTTGAAGTTAGACAGCTTTTTGTTTTCATCCCTTAGAACAAAAAGTCTAATTACCTTAACTTTTCCCAGACAACTGAATTGAACAGTTCATTCCTTCTAGGGTCCCTAAAGTCATTCTTTAGGAAGGGGAAGGGCTTTCATTAGTGATTCTGTTATGGTTTTGGTATCTCTTTTGGTGGAAAAAAGCTTTAAAAGCCTAAATATTTCATCTCTCATGTAGCCTTCTAATACAAATCTATTTATGTACTTAAAAGTCTTTGTATAATATCTGTTTTGTTCACCCTTGTACAACAACAATTCCTGGACCACAGGGAGGTACTCAGTTCAGATATCTTGTATCTCTGAGTTTGAGGTTAGAATTTTAGGAACTTTTCACTGTCATTCTCATATACAATCTACAGGCAAGATATATTTTCCTTGAAATATTTTCCTGCTCAATTTTAAATATGTAGCAAGTATTATCTTACCCCAGAAACTTGTGTGCAAAACAAACTAGCTACTACTTTTCTTTCCTTCTTTTCAATCGCCATAATTTTGGCTCCAAGTCTCTTTCCCTCTAGGTTCATGGGAAATTTCCATTGTATCTCACTGCCATTTTTATTGGGTCAGAAGCCAGCGTATGAATTCAGCAAAGCACTGGAAACTGAATCCAGAGTTGGAAAAGAGAAATTTTAAAAGCATAAGTGATTACTGACATATGAATAAAATGTATCTCCCCAAAAAGTTCAGTGAAGCGTAACCTCACATATCTGAGAAAGACATCTGGCTTCAAGATGGCAAGCTAAGTATATGAGAGAGACTGGGAACAGATTAAATCTAAATGCTGTTAAAAATTGTATCCTGCATGAGTATTAAAACTTTAAAGGAAATCACTATTCTTGAAATAAACCTTAAAACTTCTATATTTATGGGTAAGTAACTGGAACAAAGAAAATATAATCAGACAAATAATAGACAGAATTATTTTTTAAAAAAGAGAAAGATCATCATATGTATAGAACACCATATAAGATGGCAGGAGTAAGTTCAAATAAATAAACAATAATAATGAATTAATTTTGGTTAAATTATCTTAGCTCTTTATAGTTAAAAATTAAGCTGCATTTTATTTACTAGACCCATGCTTAGAACAAAGTGACAC
>NW_012115378.1:4365608-4366954 GCF_000951035.1 Colobus angolensis palliatus
GCAAATTGCCTGGATAAAATTCCCCATGCAGAAATCAAATTTTTAAAATTACTCATCAATAAAAAATAAAAAGAAAAAATAAGAACCTGTTTACAGTAGCCTGGTTAAGAACAAGAACAACAACAAACTGAAAAATTCAAGATGTATATAAAGAAGGACATAACAATTCAATGCAATGCTATAAATAGATCTAAATACACAGAACTATACTACACTTAGAAATGAAAATATACATTATAAAAACATTCATAGAGTTAGAATGAGCGAAGTTTTGGGGAGCAATGGAATTGCTTTGATTGTGGTGGTGGTGGTAATACACGTGTGTGTGTTTGTCAAAATTCAGAATGATACACAAAAAGAGATTAATTTCCCAGTAAGTAAATGATACCCCAACATAATTTTTTTAAAACTGGGAAATTTTTTAAAACTGGGAAATTTAACTGGGAAATTTTCAATATGCACCAATAAAAATTGTTGCAGTTGATTCAAACTATGAAAAACTGTCTTTCTCAAATTAGTCTAATCAACAGAATATTTGTAAAACAAAAAATAAATGTGTTTTTTTAATAGTCAGCAAAAGTAAAAACAAACAAACCTGGCAATAAAAAGTGTCAGTAAATATATGGAGAACAAGACTTTTTCTAAGTTATCTTTAGGATATGAATACTGTAAATTGATTTGCTCACTTTAGGCAGAAATTTGGAAATACAATTAAAAATAAATTTTTCGAGCCTCTGACCGTGCAATTCTGCTTCTAGATATGCGTAATTTTAGGCAAAATAAAGTTCACTACAGCATTATTCGGATAATCAAAACATCGAAAACAAACAATGTCTTTCACAAAAGCTTAAATCAAACATGGAATGCACATTTTATGAAATATTATCTGTGAATAAAAATACATAATCCATAGGCATTAACATAGATACTTAAAAATCATATATTGTATACTACATAGAATATGGTACCACCAAAATAAAAACACACTCAAGAAAAAATTTGTAACAGTACACATACACATTAACTGAAGGTAAAAAATGGAAATATGAAGAAAAGACATAATAGTAATTACCTTTGGGGAATGAAAGAGAATACTGGGATTGAGGATGGAGACCAAAGGTAATTTTAGATTTGGTTGTAACTTACTTGAAAAATGTAATAGAAAATTAGCATTATGTGTAGGTAGTACAGATAAAAATGAATTAAAAGGGTCTGGTAAGTATTTCTGTAAGTGAGTTTTGATGGTGGTGCTCTATTAAAGGGCAAAAACTAATTTTGAATCATACTGGATTAATACTGAATTAATATAGATAACTTCTCAGAGATTCTATGTAAGATTCTTTGGG
>NW_012115378.1:4371474-4373489 GCF_000951035.1 Colobus angolensis palliatus
CTAATATTTATTCCCCTTCTTCCTTTCAATGACAAATTCAGTATCTAGCACTTTGCTGTATGCCACTAGTTCTCAATTGGAATATGGAGGATTTGGTCCTCCTAGAGACATCTGGCAATAATGGAGACAGTTTCGGTTGTTGCAACTTGGAAGGGAGGTGCTAATGGCATCTAGTGGGTAGAGGCCAGGGATGCTGTGAAACATCCTGCGATGCGTAGAGCAGCTCCCACAAAAAAGAATTATGTGGCACAATGCATCGGTAGGGTCAAGATGAGAAACTGCTCTCAGCTACAGACTCATGAAAATTGTGCTGAGTAATAAGAACTAAGGAGTATGACCAAAACTCCGCTATCCTAGTACTCCTCCACCTGCTTCAGATGCAAGACTCCCACTATGTCTTCTGTCTTCCTCAAAATGCACCAGCTGCCTTCCATTCACCCAATTTGGCAGAAATCACAGCTTTCTTTCAAACAGCAGTTTGGTTCTTTCAAAGACTCATTTGAGATTTTCTTAGGATGGATCTTGAAACCCAAAGAAATTGATTATTTCTGGAGCAGAGAAGCCAAGTAAACATCAGACTGGCTGTCCATACTACCACAAGAAAAACAAGGTAGGAATTAATATCTCATTAAATGATTCTGTAACATTTTCTAAAAATAGAAAACTGAGCCTTGGGAGAGAGAAAGCCACTTATTTAAGAACACTCAATTTATCAAACAGCTAGAGCCATAATTGAAACCTAATCTTAGCAGTCCAATGCTATCTTTTCTGTGATATGTAAAGATCATATTTGACTATGAAGCTGATAGATACTTTAAGTCACTTTCAGAGTCACTTTATCCAGGAAAACGTAAAACAGATGGAAGATAATGCATGTTCCCCTGTAGCACGTTTTATTTTAAAATATTTTAGTGAAATATAATATACACACTAAAAAGTACACATGTCATACGTGTACAGTTTGATAAATTATAACAAATTGAGTCTACCCCTGTAACCAGTAAGCCGATCAAGAAACAGAACCTTCCCGGAAGCCCCCTTGAGCTCTCTTGCAGTCTTGAACCCCTTTCCTCCATCACAGTAACATAATTTTTCATATTTAGATCCTCTGAAGGTGTCTCTCAGGAGTTCATTATAATACCAGTAATACCAAATTCTATTTTCTCTATATTTTGTCTTTCCCTTTCTTTCTCCCTCTCTCCATCCCCCCTCTTTCACTTTCCCACCTCTTCCTATCCCGTTTCCTTCCTTTTATCTTCTTAGCTACCATGAGTTCACTAAATATTTTCCTTCATCACCTTTAATATATTAGGGCTAATGTAAAGGAGAATAGGCCCTGAAACAGAAGAACTATTGCAGCAAATAGGAAACCCTACAAAGTTATGCCACTAGCACCATAATGCTACTTGCTCATCTAAATCCATTACTATTATGCACCTGGGTCCTAGGGAAGTAGGCATGGTGAATATGACTTTCAGAATAAAATGCCACGTGACTGGAAGAAAACCACATAGACTGCCAAAAAACAGGAAACAGGAATGGCAGCCAGCGTAAAAACAAAACAAAAACTATCCCTCCTGGATTCTTCTTTCTCCTATGCTGCTTCTTAGTTCGTTTAACATTGGAAATCAATAAATTAGCACTTTCAAATGTTCCATGGACCAATTTCCCCCTTGTGTAGTAAGGATTAGTAAATTTTTATAAATTAGCATAATATTTGAATTATAGATTATATGAGCCACTTTTTTTTAACAATGAGACTGAGGAATGGAAGAAATGGGAGTAACACCTGTTTTATAAATTAATTACATTGCCACAGAGCTTTATGTTAGGCAGCTGTTGTGTTTTACAGGATGAATTCAATGAGTGGGATATCCAAATCTGGGGAAGCATGAGCCGTATGAAGTTGGAGTTTTTCTTTCTTTCTTTTTTTAAAGGCAATTTTATTTCTAAGTACATTCAGTGATGCAAACTAAAGTGAAAAGCCCTGCCTGATGAAGGCCTTGCTGACTCTG
>NW_012115378.1:4376419-4378048 GCF_000951035.1 Colobus angolensis palliatus
CATCCATGCAAGCCCTGGACTGGTTAGCAGTGATCTACTGGTACCGTGTTCACCTGTCTAGTGATGACAGCCTCCAGCTCCCACGTGACATGCTGTTTTAGTCCGTTTAGTGTTGCTATAACTGAAGACCAGAGGCTGGGTAATTTACAAATAAGTTTATTTTGCTCACAATTCTGGTGGCTTGGAAGTCAAAGATCAGGTGGCCAGATCTGGTTGGCTCCTGATAAGGGCCATGTGTTGCATCACAACGTGGCTGAGAAGCAGACAGTCAAACAGGTGTGTGCAAAGAGAACAAACACGAGAGGCAGCCTTGCTTTGTAACAACCTACTCTCATGGGAACTAAGAACTCATGCCTGCAAATGGCATTAATCTATTCATGAGGGCCCAGCCCTGTGATCCAAACATCTCCCACTAGGCCCACCTCCTCGCACTGTCGTAATGGAAATCAAATTTCAACATGAGTTTTGGTGGGGACAAACTCAAACCATAGCACATACCCAACTGGGATTGTGTCATCCACTCAGATCTGCACTGGGATTAGTAATGTAAGTGGCAGGTCGGGGTTTATGGAGAGAGTAGAAAGGAGGAGGAGAGTCATACATAAAATGTTAGTAACTGCACTGGAAATGAAGAGATAAAACAGGGGGAGGGAAGTAAGACTAAAAGTCATAACAAAATATAACAGCTAACACTTATGAAATACTATCAGCTAGGGATGTTTAAATTTTCAGCATTATTAAATCATTTATTGCTTAAACTTATAAGCAATAGTGGGGAAGGGGTTACTATAATTATGCTATTTTATCCCAGGGAATCTTGGGTCCTGACAGGTTTTATAACTTGGTTAAGGTTACACAGCCTGTGACCAAACCGGGTCCAAATTCAGGTCTTCCTAACTCCAAACTGAGCTTTTTCTGCTACCCGTTGAACCGAACTTGCTTTGAATTAGTGTATTGTCTCAGTTCATTCTATCTTTTTAATTTGTTGACTGTGTGGTATTTAACACTACTGCCATTAAAAATGGCTATGATCACAGCTCTGTGGGACTTAAATGATTACAAATGACACTTCACATCAATACTCAGTTCCATTTCCTGTATCACAAGGTTTCCTTGTTAACCTGTCCTATATAAATTGTTATAAGAATGTAAGCTCAACATAAA
Organism: Colobus angolensis palliatus; assembly: GCF_000951035.1. Lineage (NCBI taxonomy): Eukaryota > Metazoa > Chordata > Mammalia > Primates > Cercopithecidae > Colobus > Colobus angolensis. The sequence continues at coordinate 4,377,584 of NW_012115378.1, forward strand.
CATGTTAAGTCTTGCTTCCTTTCTACAGTATTTGTAACATAAAATTCATGAGGCTATATCTCTCTTTGGTGCCAAAACTCAAGGTTAAAAATAACAAAATCCATCATTATTTTTCTTTGTTTTTGTCATCAAATCCAAAGTTTATGCATTTACTTAAAAGGTCATAGTTGTGATGATTTACATTTTTAATAAGTCTGAGACATATGTCAGGTTTTATCTTATCAAAAAATATTTTTCAGACAAGCATAGACTGTATTTGATGGATAAGCCACATATATACTTAGGGTACTTAGAGAGTGATATTTTTTTTTCTGTTTCTTCTTTCCTATATAAGGAAGAGATATTGCGAGATAATGGAAACATCATGTCATTATCAAGACAAAGAAGGAGTTAGAGATGTTATTCCACATGATAACAAAAAATGATAGACAAGGAGGAGCCCATCTTCGTAAGATAAAATGTCTA
>NW_012115378.1:4378098-4378399 GCF_000951035.1 Colobus angolensis palliatus
GGGAGGCTGAGGCAGGAGAATCACTTGAACCTGGGAGGCAGAGGGGCAAAGGCTGCAGTGAGCCGAGATCTCACGATTGCACCCCAGCTTGGGCAGGAGAGCAAGACTCTATATTTAAAAAAAAAAAAAAGTCTAATCAAGAAAATCAAGAACCTGGTATTATTACACATATTGTTTTAAAAACAAAAGTATTAGAGTCTAAACAATGAGCACTGAGTGAAAAATTTCCTGCCAAGCAGAGAGTTCAACTGGGCACAGAGTGTAGGTCAGCTGTTAGGTGGAGGTCAGTGGACAACAAGGT
>NW_012115378.1:4378732-4379168 GCF_000951035.1 Colobus angolensis palliatus
TTATCAAGACAAAGAAGGAGTTAGAGATGTTATTCCACATGATAACAAAAAATGATAGACAAGGAGGAGCCCATCTTCGTAAGATAAAATGTCTATCTGTGTAACAGACACACTAGTCATAAAAGTCAAACCCTCCCCCATGATGATTGACCACTATAAAAATCACATTTTCAAATAGAAAGAAACAAAGATGATATAGGGACGCAGAGCTTATACGATGAAAAGAGAAGAGAAAGGGATTCCCTTGAAGGGAAGTGACTCTAGTGAGAGACACAGTCTGTTGGCACAGACAACAAGCATAGGTTGAAGAACCTTCACACTTTGATAAAGTAGATTATACGTTGAAAAGAACAAAAGAGAAATTTCAGACCTTCCATATACTTCCCCCACTCATAGATTCCATTTATTTTGGAAAATAATGCAAAACTGAAGAGAA
>NW_012115378.1:4379218-4379547 GCF_000951035.1 Colobus angolensis palliatus
AAAATGGGACAAATATACAAATGCTGGGTTTGGGAAGGGCCATCAGAAAAACTCCTGAGCCCGGGGCCTGGCCTGAGTTGGGAAAGGGAGGAAGAAGCAGGTGAATGTGGGTCTTTTAGTAGTTAGAGACAGTACATGTAACATTCCAGTTTAATGCATTTCCTAGTTTTGCCTAAAGATGATAAGAGAAAATGGTTCCCCATGATACACTGTATGAATGCATTGAGCACTACCTAGCAAAATATCTTGTCTAGTAATTAGTCATAGAATGAGTTTTTAATAAACACTCGATCGAGGAATGAAGAAAACAAGAGTGTAAAACTCATACA
>NW_012115378.1:4380020-4381037 GCF_000951035.1 Colobus angolensis palliatus
GCACAGACGTCATTCAGACATCTGAAGTTTTACTTGTATTTGTTCGTGTGTTTGTGTTTGCTTATTTATTTCTATGCAGTTTTATCATATGTGTAAGTTCCTATATCTGCCACCAAAGTCAAGATACAGGACATTTCCAACATCACAAGCATACTTCTTGCTGCCTTTCTATAACAACACATACTTTCTCCCTACACCACTTTACCACCACTTGGAGTCAAACGTGGAAAACGTATTCTTACTTAGTTCCCTTTACTTTCTGTACTTTTAACTATCATTATCCTGAATATCAGATGGTGTTATAGTTTACATTTCAGCAATTACGTATGATTCATAAAACTCATGAGGAGAAGGATCACTTATATAGACCTATATTGTCCCTCTTTCCATTGTTCCTCCTGTTACTCCAAGATTTCTTCTTTTATCATTTCCTTTGTTTCTGAAGATCATCCTTTTGCTATTACTTAAGGATAGTTCTGCAAGTGGCGAATTCTTTTAGTCTTTCTTTGTCTGACAATGTCTTTATTTCCTCTTCATTCCTCAAGAGTTGTTTTGCTAAACATGGAACTCACAGTTAACAGCTCCTTTGTGTCAGCGCCTGATAAATGTGGTGTGACTTCCTTATGGCCTTCCCGTTTCACATGAGAAATCCACTGTCATTGGAAGGGGTGTTCTTTCGTAGATAAGGTGTCATTTTTATCTGGGTACTTCCCAAATTTTTTTCTTTGTTTTTAGCTTTTGGCAAATTTGGTTATGCTTTGTCCTTGTGTGGATTTCTTGGATTTAATTATATTTAGGATTTGTTCAGCTTCTCAAATGTATAGGTTTATGTCTACTGGCAAATTTGGGACACTTTCAGCTAATTTCAAAAATATATTCCTTTAACCTCTCTCACCTTCTCCTTTTTTTCTGGGACTCCAGCGATACAAATGTTATGTGTCTTGTTCTTGTCCCCCAATACCTAAGGCTCTGCTGATTTTGCCTGTGTTATTTAGATATGATAAATTCTATGGTGCT
>NW_012115378.1:4381087-4381435 GCF_000951035.1 Colobus angolensis palliatus
GGTGTGACTTCCTTATGGCCTTCCCGTTTCACATGAGAAATCCACTGTCATTGGAAGGGGTGTTCTTTCGTAGATAAGGTGTCATTTTTATCTGGATACTTCCCAAATTTTTTTCTTTGTTTTTAGCTTTTGGCAAATTTGGTTATGCTTTGTCCTTGTGTGGATTTCTTTGACTTAATCATATTTAGGATTTGTTCAGCTTCTCAAATGTGTAGGTTTATGTCTACTGGCAAATTTGGGACACTTTCAGCTATTTTCAGAAATATATTCCTTTAACCTCTCTCACCTTCTCCTTTTTTTCTGGGACTCCAGTGATACAAATGTTATGTGTCTTGTTCTTGTCCCCCA
>NW_012115378.1:4382473-4384364 GCF_000951035.1 Colobus angolensis palliatus
GAGGCTCTCTGGGCCATCTTTTGCTGTAAGGTTGAGCATCAGGAAATGTTGGAATTGGATTGCCTTTTTCTGTTGGGTAGTGTCTTAGTCTAGTCAGGCTTAAATGAAAGACATTTATTTCTCACAATGATAGAGGCTAAGTTTGAATTCAGAGTGCCAGCATGGTTGAATTCTGGTGGGGGCTCTTTTCCTGGTTTGCAGATAACCATCTTCTCATTATATACTCACACTGGGAAGAGAGAGATTGATTTTGTGTTTCTTCCTTTTATATAAGACAATTAATCCCATCATAAGGGATCTGCCCTTATGACCTAATCTAACCTTGAAAACCTCCCAAGGCTGAACCTCTAAATACCATTGCACTGGGGATTAGAGTTTCAACATATGAATTTGTAGAGACACAAAGATTCAGTCCATAACAAGTGAGGATTCTTGTGACACCCTTCTGCTGAGTTGTTCTTCAAGTCCAATAGTTCCTAACCAGTTTGTTTTCCTCTTTTCATCTTTCGAAGTTCTTTTGTGGTTGCCTTGTGTAATTTTCAGAGTTTATCCTTGTACTAGGCAAAGAGTAACACAGAAAAACAATTCTATGCCACATCCAATTCCCTCTTTCTTAATCACTCTCTGGAGAAATATCACAACAAGTTCAGGAATCTGGCTTAGTCTATTAGTTTACATGATGCTGCCAGATCTAGGTGGGAAGACAGAGGTGGGACTTCGTTTTTCCTGTAACTGGCCTGAGTTCAGGAGCCAGTGAAGAGGAAAAACCAATAAGAAAATCGCTTTCCTTTCCCTACAAACCAAATTTTCTTTTATTTGCCTGAAGATTTCCTACAGCTATAGGGTATGCTCAGTCCATTAATCAGGCAAATAGGAAGTACATTTTATGGTGTATAAATCATACTTCAGTAAGGCTGATTACAAAAAATAGACCCAAGGATAAAATCTGATTAGTTAAACTACTTTTAATACATCAGAAGCTATTTAAAATCTATCTTTGAAAGACATATCTTTGAAGCTTGTCTTGAGAAGAATTATAGCTATGGTTTTCATTTAATTGAGGGAAATTTAATATGAAAATAATCTAATACATAGAAAGCCTACAGACCTTTTTAGGAGATTTTACTAGCAAGAAGGCTACCAACTTGGATTAAAATGGACTTTGGTTGCTCAAATTCAAAAAGGTGTCCCTGACCCCAAATATTTTACAGTTAAAAGGCAGGCTATGAAAGCTACTCATCTGTAATTGTCCAAGGAAGGAGGGATGTCTCAGAAGACTAGTAAATAGTAAAGGGTCCAAACTAAGACATAGAGAGAACACTAGATAATGGAGCCATTTCTAGGAGCATAACAAGGACTTAATCAAGGCACATTCCAATCTCCAGAGTAAGAGAAATATGCTACATTTTCCCAGGTGGATTTCAGAATTGTTATGGGCCAGGGACTGATTATCTCTGTTTCCCCATCCCTCCTCACCCCCGTTTGGGGTAGGATGCTTTCATTTTTTAATTTTAATTTTTGTTAAATTTTAATTGATACATAATGATCGTAAATATTTCTGGGGTACATTTCTCCCTTTTTGAAAGGAGACACTGTTGTAGCTATCCTGTCCCTATCTTATTATTGCATTTTGGATGTGAATGGTCAGATAACTTATCTTTTTACTTCATAGGTCTCCCGAAGAGCAACATCCAGGGAGTCACATTCAGATCTGATGCAGATCATAAGATTCTGAGCTTCAAGGCTGATGCCCTAACAGGAAGAGACACTGGGGGGATCCTGGATTGAGGATCATGTTTTGCAAATGGGAGAGACATGAAATTTACAATTAGAGGGAATATTGTAGTAGAATTTTAAAAAATGACCAAACATTCTTTCTCTTCCATCATAG
>NW_012115378.1:4389799-4390465 GCF_000951035.1 Colobus angolensis palliatus
CATTAGACCTCACAAAGTGGAAATATATTTAGTTTATTCAATGAAGCTGATATAATTTTAATTATCCAAAGTTGCCCTAACAAAGCAAGACACTTTTTTCATTCTGAATAAAATTGCAAAAGTCTTATATAAAGTGTTTGCAAATTGAAACTAGAACAGTGCTTTAAAAAAAATAAAGATAAAGCAGGGCTTATTCTGGAAATACAATATCAATAAATCTTTTCATTAAAATTTATAATTACAGTGTGTTTTAATTATATTGTGACATACTGAAAAGATGTTTGATATAATATAGCAATATCTTTTAAGAAAATCTTAAAATAGGAATAAAAAATCTAAGTTAACAAAGAGCATATTCAAAAAATCACTGACAAACTAAATTCTGAAGATCAGAATATTCAGAAAGACTCACTATTACTTCTGTGACTCAATATTGTTGGTGGTCCTTGCTAATGCAGTGAGAGGAAAATTCACATGAGAAGAGACAAAACTATCTTCAATTGTTGGTAGTCTAATTCTATACCTAAAAAAAACAACAGGTTAATACAATCTCCTAGAATTAATTTTTTTAAAAGTTTGTTGTACTGGGTACGGCGGCTCACATCTGTAATCTCAGTACTTTGGGAGGCTGAGGGAAGATAATTGCTTGAGCCCGGGAGTTCAAAG
>NW_012115378.1:4391828-4392174 GCF_000951035.1 Colobus angolensis palliatus
ATACATACAGAAGAATAATTGTTTTTAGTAGTAAATGTTGGAAACAAACTGAATATGAAATATTATCTACAATATGAAATATTATATGATTTTTTAAAAGAGTGAGAGACATTTATGTTCATTGGTCTGAAGGGAAGTTCTTGTTGTATTGTTAAGCAAAAAAGGCAAGTACAAGCAAAAAAGGTGTATGATATGATTCCATTCTGGTAAAAACCAATGAGCAACAATAGCGTACAAAAATGTGTGCGTGCGTGTGTGTGTGTAAAAGTTGGTGAAGAAACACACTAGGTATATACTGTCTGAGTCTGGGTGGGGATTGCTGTGGTTTGAATATCCTCCCCAAAAC
>NW_012115378.1:4392596-4392909 GCF_000951035.1 Colobus angolensis palliatus
TTATTTGATCCTTTGCTGCTGTTACAATTTTCCACTTTCCTTGTATTTTTAAAACCAGTGTAGTACCTGGTGTTGAGCATTCAAGCATAGAAATCTGGAACCATCTTGCTTTGTTCTACTTGCTGTATTAGCTTGAACTGTTTTATGGTAAGTATTTCTTTTCCCTCTGTTGAAATCATGGTTTGCTTTAAACTCTCCCCAGGCGTTGGATTTTGAGCCTGCTTAACTCTATTTCATTACTATTGCTTCCATTTTATATCCCCTGCTCAGAGAATCCATGAATAGCTTTATAATTAATATATAGATTCAACTT
>NW_012115378.1:4396664-4398866 GCF_000951035.1 Colobus angolensis palliatus
TACCTAGTGAATAATATGACATAAAAGGATCGGGGGTATCAGGAGATAGAACATGGTTGAAATTCCAAATATAGTGGCCGTGGGAATCTTAATGATAATGTGGCATTTAAGCAAAAACTAAACTAAAAAGAGAAATTGATCCATGCATATACCTACAGGGAGAGTGTTCCACACAGAGGGAACAGCCAATGCAAAGGGTCAGAGGTGGGAGCAGCCATGTTGCGCTGGGGAAACAGAAGAACAATATCAACATGGGTAGAGCAGAAGAAGCAAAGCGAACAGATGAGTTCAGGGAGACTTGGGAGAATCATATAGGGGACAACAGGTCATTATATGTGATTTTCGTATAGAAAGGACAGAACTAAACTACCATTTAAATCACTAAAAGTGCTATATTGAGAATCAAGTGAAAATGGCCAAAGACAAAACCAGGGAGCAGGCTCAACAAAGAGGCTATTGCAATAAGCCACTTGAGAGAAGATGGTGGCTTGAATGGTAGTAATAGTAGAGGTGATGATAACTGGTTGAAATCTGTAGAAGTCTTTAACTCAAGGCAGACCTCTCAGGATTTATTGATGGTTTGGATGTGTCACATGAAGGAGAGGGATAAAAGACAACAATAGGAGTTTTCACCTGAGAACTGACAGAGACTTGGCATTATCTAATATGGGGAAACTGGGAGAAGCAGGTTTCAGAGGAAGATTAGAGTTTGATTTTGGACATGGTAAAATTGAAAAATAAATTATACAATTAAATGAAAATGTAAAGTAAGCAGTTGGATGAGCCTGCAGTACAGAAAAGATACTTGGAGATTAAGGATGAGAGGAAATGTTTGAGGTTTGAGGAGAAAGGAAAAGATAAAATAATTGCACAGGAGTTTGGGGGAATAAATGCAATAGAAGAATATGCAATCATTGCAGGTCAGCTTTAAAAGCATATTTGAGGTTAATGATTATAAATTAATTGTGAGACAGCATTATTTAAAACTTTCCTCAAGCAGGTATACAGGTAGGAAATAGGTACTAAGCTGGATTTTAACATGACTGGGTTTTGCCAAGCAAAAAGAAGTTAGAACAAAAGAAAAGAGAATAGATGATACATGGTTGGGAATGATTACCATAACTGATGATGGAATTAAGCTTAGGAAATTAGGGGTGAGGGATAGTGAAAATAGACTGTGGATCCCTATACTGTTGAGAAATTACTGGACTTGTGGCTGAAGGAGAGGTAACCCTGAAAGACAGAAGGTGGTGATTATAGAACGGAGCTGTTAGTATGTAGGCTTTCACGTATTTGTGTTGAGCCCTAGAGTGTGAAGAAGGAAATTGTCTTAAGATAGAGATAGGATGTCAAGGTTATTGACAGTGAATAGGTTAAGAAGCTCAGAGACCAAGATATTAGAAAGACTGTATGCCTGGGTACTAAATTCATGCAAAAATTATGACAGGAGTGTAATGAAGGGTGGAAGAGTGAAGCACAGACAAGGAAGAGCAATTGAAGGCTTGGCAGTTGATTGCAACAAGATGGTAGGTGGTGAAGTCTGATAAGAAGATATTCAAATTGGCTGATTTTAAGGAGGAGGAAAAAAGAGTAAACTAAAACCTGAAATGAGGAGCAAAGGATATTCTTATTCCGCCTCCACGTCCAGTGGTTTTATGAGTGTGAGAGAGAGATCAGCCACCAGTTGAGATGGCCACAAGTGAAGCAGTGTCCTCAGGGAGAACCAGACTTCGCTCAGAGAAAATGGTGAGGAGACTAAGGATACAGGAGAATTGTTTCTTCCAGAGGGAATGTGGAAGGGTTTCATAAGGCAGGAAAGGTGGCAGATCAGAACTCTCAGCCAAATATTAAACAAATCAAGAAAACCCTTCACATATAAATAACACTCCTTAAAAGAAAATAAACCTGCACATACCCATCTCATAGAAAGTGGGTTACTTACTTCATTATTTATAGACTTTCCCACCTTTGCACCACAGAGATAACCACAATTGTTCCTGGCAGAATAATTATGTTTCAAATTCATGTAGGTACCCAGCTTATCCTTATAAAGTATATATTCCATTCTGCTGATTGAACATTGTTAGAATCTTCACATGCATTTAAAATATATGTCACTTCTTTGGAATGATTCTTATGTTCCAAGAAAGGTAGTGAAACAATTACAGGTGAGGAAGGAAGAGAGATGATGTCAGAAAATGG
>NW_012115378.1:4399343-4400076 GCF_000951035.1 Colobus angolensis palliatus
GCTATTTACTAGCCTCCCTAGGCTCCCTGAATAGGAAACACTCCTTCTGAAGGCTCTGTCACCTTGCTAGGACTACACAAGAAGACTCCTGGCCAGGCGCGGTGGCTCACTCCTGTATTCCCAGCAGTTTGGGAGGCCAAGACAAGCAGATCACGAGGTCAGGAGTTGGAGAACATCCTGACCACCACGGTGAAACCCTGTCTCTACTAAGAATACAAAAATTAGCCGGGCATGGTGGCGGGTGCCTGTAATCCCAGATACTTGGGAGGCTGTGGCAGAAGAATCGCTTGAACCTGGAAGGTGGAGGTTGCAGTGAGCCGAGATCATGCCACTGCACTCCAGCCTGGCTACAGAGTGAGACTCCATCTAAAAAAAAAATGAAGAAGAAGAAGAGGAAGAAGGATTCCCTTTTCTCAACCCTCAAGTTTCATTCCTTCACAAGGCTCTCTAGTCTCTATCTTTCAAACACTCTGGCTACCCACTCTGGGTTGTCCATCTAACTCTCCTCAATGATGTTAGACTTTCATGAACAACGTTTTATCAATGTTTTGTCATCCTCCAGCTTCTTGATTTATCCTTGCAAATGTCCTTGAGCATAGGAAATACAGTGTACAATTTTGCCTTCTTAATAGGAGAGGTGGTAAAAACGGTCAAAATAGGCCCACATTAGTATTTTAATGTTATTTTATGATATGCGGAAGAGGAAAACCAAAAAGGATATGACTTGTGTATA
>NW_012115378.1:4400241-4413430 GCF_000951035.1 Colobus angolensis palliatus
AAAACACAAAAAACAAAAAACAAAAAAATACAAACATTGGTTGGACATGTTGGCGTGTGCCTGTGGTCCCAGCTACTGGGGAGGCTGAGGCAGGAGGATTAGTTGAGCTTGGGAGGTTAAGGCTCAGTGAGCCGAGATCACACTACTACACTCCAGCCTGAGTGACAAAGTGAGACGAGGTTTCAAAAAAGAAAAAAGAAAAAAAAAGAAGAGGAAAAGAAAAAGATCATGCTGGAAAATATTCTTTTGTCTCAGATCATCAACCTTAAATTTGTAGGAAACCATTGTTTTCATTTCTATAGTTTTAGGTTAGTTATGTCTACTTTTTGAACTTCATTTAAATAGAATCATAAGCATAATTTTTGTGTCTGCTTTCTTTCAACTGACAATGTTTTTGAGACTCAACCTTGTTGCACGTATCAGTATTTTCTTTTTAATTTGTTTGAAGAAATTCTATCATATAAATACATACATGAAAAATTTATTCTGCTATCAGTGGCATTTTGGTTGTTTCAAATTTTTGGATTTTGTGAACAACATTACTGTGAGTTATCTGTAGAAGTGGAAAATGCTGATAAGTGGAATTGTTATATTCAGGTGAATATTTAATTTTATGAGGAATTTCCTATTGATTTATAGGAATTCTTTTATAACCTGGGTATAAACCCTTCATCAAATATATATTGCAAATACTCTTTGGGAGTGGGAGTTACCTTTTAGTTTCTTAACAGTTTCTTTTTTGGGAGTGGGAGTTACCTTTTAATTTCTTAACAGTTTCTTTTGATGAGCTGAAAATTTCAATTTTGATGGTCTCTGATATCGATTTTTTGTGTGTCCTCTTAAAGAAATCTGTCTTCATTTCAACAAATGTGATGGAGACATTTTATTTTTTCAGAAGCTTTAGAGTATTACCTTTATTTTTAAGTCTCACATTTTGTCTATGTAAGCATCAATGTTAATATTTTTTTCTTTATATTACATTCACTTGTTTCAGCACAATTTATTGAGAAGCCTATTCTTTTTCCCTCATTGAATTGTCCTGGTTCTCTTACTGAAAATACATTAAACATATATATGACTGAACTCTATTCTTCTGCAATGACCTATTTGACTATCTTTACTTCAATATCACATTGTCCTGATCTGTGTTTTAAGTAAATTTTGATATCTGATACTGTATGATCCCCAACTTCTTTCTTTTTCTTTAAATTTCTTTTTACTGTTTCAGATTGTTTTTCATATGAATTTCAGAATTATCAATTTCTACAAAAAAAAGTGTATTTTGAGATTGTGTTGAATTTCTATGTCAACTTGGAGTGAATTGAAATCTTAAATCTACTGAAACTTTCTATCCACAAACATGCTGTTTATTTTATTTTATTTATTTTTAAGTTTTGGAATGCTATAACACTATTTCTTTTTGGTATAATTTTATAAAATATTAATAAAAACACAAATTTTGCAATTTTATACCTTTTTACATGTACAGTTTACTAGTATTAAGTATATTCATTGTTATGCAGCAGATGTCTAGAACTTTTACATCTTGTAAAACTAAATCTCAGTAGCCTTTAAGCAACGTCTGCCTCTTTCACTTTTTCCCTGGCTCTTGACAAATACCATTCTACTTTCTCTTCCTATAAGTTTGACTACTTATGATAGCTCACATAAATGAAATCATACATTTCACCTCACATAATGTCCTACAGTTTTATGCTTATTGCGGCATGTGACATGATTTCCTTTTTTAAGGTAGAACCATATTCCATTGCATGCATGTGCCATATTTTCTTTATCCATTTATCTATCAATTTATTTTGATATTTTGATATTTTCTTTATCCATTTATCTATCTATCTATTCCAGGGGTGAGACACTGCGCCTGGCCCAAAGTTTTGTTGTTGTTGTTGTTGTTGTTAACAGTTATTTAATTCTGTCAAAGGATTTGTCAATATCTTTTAAAATGGTGAAAGATGTTTTTTTTCTGTTGAATAAATGAGCAACATTCTTGGTTTTCTAACATTGAATGAATTTTGCACTCCTGAGGTAAATCCTACCTGATTATGATTTATTATATAATTTTTTGTTGCTCTATTGCTGATATTTGTTAAATTTTTTATATCTTTAGAAGATTTATTCATATGTGACTTTATTTATTTTTATTTGCCTGCTTTTGATATCATGTTAGTGCTGTGATAAAATGAGTGAAGAAATACTCCTGTTTTTCCTATTTTTTAAAGGTATTTGTACAGAATTTGTATTATTTCTCTTCTAACATTTGGTAGATTCACCAGTGAAATCAGCTAGGTCTGGAGTTTATTGGGGGGAATACTTTTTGTTACAAAGTCAACTTCTAAAATAAGTATAACAGTATTCAGACTTTCTATTACATTTTCTGTCAGTTTTGGTAAGTTCCTCCATTCCCGCCAGTAATTTGTTGATTTCACCCATGTGGTCAAATTTATTAGCAGAAAGTTGCTTATAAATTTTATTATCCTATTAATGTCCATAGGATCTCTAATGATATAACCTTTTCAATTTTCATACTAGTATATTGTATTTTTTCTTTTTTGTTGTTGATCAGACTTACTAGTGACTCATAAATTTTATTAAACTTTAATGAAAACAAAAATTGGGTTTTATTTTATTTCATCTTTATAGTGACTTATTCCCCTTTACAGATAAAGAAATTAAGTGCTGCCCAAAGTCCTAAATGTGGACTAGTAAATTGTAACTGTGGGGATTCAAACACAATTCTTTCTAACTCTAATGCTGTGTCTCTTCCTTTTGTCTATAAGATTTCCTACTTCTCGAATGGGCTTGATTGCAAAAACTGAATCTCCAAACTTTCAATGTACAGCATAAAAATCGCCAGATACTCTTGTTTTTGGAATCTAAGTTACCCGAGATGAAGAGTCTAGGGTAACTTTGTTTTAATTTACAGAATTCACATTCAGCACTTCTATGATAGCTCAACATTCAATGTGAAAATCAAAAAACACTATGAGAAAAATTATAAAACTATGCTCCAACATCATCTACCATGGATTTCCTTAGCCACAAAATAAATAAATCAATAATGATACACTGGTTATCCTACCTGCTTACATGAAACAATTTAGAATTTCTTTTCTCACCTAGACATGGCTAGGGGAAAAAAATGATTTCAACCAAACAAGGTTATCGGCTCCCTTCAGAAATTTTTAATTGGATGCATCCTATTAACTCTATATGTACCAAATCAGAAAACTAAGGAATGAACCTCCAGCATGTATGCTTTGGAAAAGTTACCATAATGAATACAGTGTGTCCCTCTGGTAAATAATTTGCGTGCAATTAGTTGAAAAGTTATGCTGTGTATGAAGCAAATTGTATGTGCTACAAGCTGTTGTCATTCATTAGTAATATTTACTTACTCCTTTTGAGTGTCCATAATACGAAGCAGGTAGGCAAGCTAATCTGGATTATTTGTATGTTCTCTGTGGGGCCATAAAGAACTGTTAGTTCTTTGGTTAATCTTAACATGTTCTACTATTATTCTACAAAGCACATGAGGATTGTTGATATTTTGTAATATTATTTTATGTGAATTTTGCTGTAAGAACATCACATTTTCTGTCCATGCAGAGAAGAAAGTCTCCAGGAGCTAGGAGACTGGAGTATGATGATATGAATCGGACTAGATGGAAGATTTAGCAATGGAACAGAATTGACTGGTCTAGCACAGTGAGTCTGATTTAAGATTGCTCTAGGCTATTGATTCCTATTCACTAACAGGCTACCAAACAAAACGGATGAGCTAAACCAACTGTAGAGTGGCCCAGAATGAACCACAGAATGAACCTATACTTCCCGGCTCCTTCAAATAGTAAACTTCCTGAGTGGGACAGAATCCCTAAGGCCACCCTTGAGTTGACTTTATTCCAATGTGAGGATTTTTGAGATCAGTATTACAAAATTTCCTTCAGGGCACTCTTTATTTGATAAGCTGTTGACACTGTTATTCAGCAAAAGCCTTGATGTTAGAGTTGTTGCCCATGATTTAGGGAAAAAAGAAAAGACAGTGTTTGAATGAGTACACAAGTTTACATTATAATGAATGATACTTTTGTTGACTTCATCACCATTATTAATGTGAACAATATATTCATGTTTAATTACCTGTAGAATATATCTCATTGTGTTGAAATGGAATTTTTAAATGTGCAATCCCTTACTTTTTGTGGTCATATAAATTTTAGTTAGTCTTGAGGATAAAGACAAATGAAATTGAGGAATAAAAATATAAAGACAATGTATATCAGAATATAATCTTTATGATCCTAAGTATACATATATTACTAAAATAAAGAAGTTTGTGTTTTCTGTTCATACTCTGAAAATAGGGTTGCTAGGTAACATAAATGATACTTATATAAATTTGAATTTCATGTAAACGAATGATAATTTAATGATTTCCAAAATATTTATGGGACATACTTATATTAAAATTCTCTGCATTTGTATCTAATATTTAAATTTTATTCAGCATCCTGGTTTTTTTTTCCCCGTAACACTGGCAACCCCATTTGAAGAGGAAAGTAAAAATGCTTCAAGAGTTAGTACGCATATTTCACAAAGTTTGTTTTTAACTAGTTTTACGTAATTTATTTGAATTGTATAGCCTTATTTCATAATACATTTCTCCTTAAATATTTTACACTTGTGTTAATATGAAAATGACTGATTAAGAGAAAGAAATTCGACAACGTATTTTTTTAAAAGATCTGATTCATCAAGGTCACACTCACCTACAAAAGCATTTTCAAGTAATTTAAACAGATGGATAAATGTGCCAGCCACATTCAGAGATCTGTCTTGACACAATTTATAGCTTCTGACAAGCTTTTTCTGTGGTTCTTTCTCCATGTGACTTAGTTAAGCCATCATCCAGAGGTTAAATGCCAGAGTTCTCTGACATTTTAAGCCAGTGAAGGGTATTTTTTTCCTTTCTCTCGTAAAAAAAAAAGTTTTTTTTGGTGCAAATCGAAGCCCATTTGCAATACCTTTGCAATCATCTGTAGAATTTAAGCAAAGAAAACAACAACCTAAAGTAAAAATGCCTTACTGAGGATCCCAATCATTTATTTTCCCCAGTGAAATCTTTCAACAATTAAATTATGTTCTATAGCTACCATCTAAGAACACATTTTAGATTCTACATTTCTTATTTAATATATAATAGAAAATCTTAAATATTAAACAAGTAATCTACGAAATATGTTCTGTGTTAAATACAGGAGTTTTTCTTGGTAATTTGCATAGTGTCTTTGTGATTTGGCTATAAAAACAATGTATTTTTCTGGTGATGTGGAGAAGATGACTTCCAGTTCTTTCTTATATTCTCATTAAATACTATCTAAATAAATGGGGATTTTAACTGGAACCAGATAAAAGAATCAACTTTCAAAGTAAAATTAAAGAGCACAATTAACTTACTGCCAGTGTACAAGCCTGATAATCATTCCTAAAACTAGGAATCTGTCTAAGGCTGAAATATTTTCATGTTTGGACATAATCAAAACTACAAAGCATAAAGTTCAGAAGTTTTTTTATGGACTTATATTGGTCATAAATTTATGACTGCTTTGTGACCAATTAAGTTATACTAAGTTAAATACCTAGGTTCAGTTCAGTACCTATGTTGACAGAAGCTAGAGGGGCTATACAAGAAGCATCTCTCACTCTAAAATGGAATTTAAAACTATTATACATTAGAGCCATTTAATATAAAACCATATTGAAAGTTCCATTTATTATAATGGACCCTCTCCTAAAGACACTTCCTACCCAATTTTATAGGTAGATGCACATATGTCTCTTGTTTATCATATGTTATTCCTCTCCATTCTAATTTCTGATATATATTTTCCATGTCAAATATTAGCTCACTTAAGGAAGTGACAGTGTCAATTTTCTATTCCAAATTGAAAGAAAAACATACTTGTGAGCCAGTCACAAATGTCATTAGCTACTTAATAAGAGCAGCTCATGTGATAAGTTCAATGGAATAGGGAAAACAAAAGGAAATAGTAGTGAATATTAAACCAGATTGAAAAATAAAGATAATAGATTCTTAATGTGAGTATAAAAATAATTATGAGGTCATAGTTACTGGTAATTATAAAAATAAAATTTGGAGAATGAGAATTGATTTTGGTTTGAATGCAAGACAGGAATTCTAAAATTTTTAAAAAATCATATCAAGAGTTGTGATTTTGTTGAGAAAACTGAGGGAAACAGATGTATTTATAATATATATTTATGTATATTTAATTGTAAAATATTTTTCCCTGTACATATGTGTACATACATATATGCTCTGTATATATACATATATGCTCTGTATATATACGTATACATGTATGTGTTATATATAGATGTACAAAAAGATTCTTTTTAAAAATATAATAATGACTTTGGCATTTCCACAGATTTATAAAATTTTATACAATTCCTTTAAGAGATATGTTTCAATGGTATTATTTATTCATGGTAGAAAATCCAAAAAGTACAGTAAATGCAAACAGAATAAAGAATTAACAATACTACTAATAAATGATGTTTTGGTTTATGTACTTTCAGTAGTACGCTATACACATACACTATTTTTTACTTATTTAGACTCTCGAAGGAGGCTTGTGAGTACCTGGATTGAATGTTGAGGCAAAAGTTTGTTCTATATTTTAGGTAGGTTCTTTAATCATTTTATTAATTTTAGAGAACTCACTGTGGCAAACATCATCCACTGGTTAATCCACTACCTTTACAGAGACCTTTTACTCTTATTGTCTTCAAAATATAGACTCTTAAAGCTAATAATGCTTTTCTCAGCCACTGTTTTCATCAATGAAGTAGAAAAAGAATTATGCTTTGATTTTATGAAAAAATTCCCCTTATTGTTTTTTCTGCCTTGAATATGGATGTGGTATCATGAATAAAGCAAATTCTATGCATGGTCAGTTAGAAAAATAATACAGCTGGGTCATTAGTGGTATCATTGAGCAGCTGAAGCAATTGCAGTAAACCTTTATCTCTGGACTTCTTTTTAAGTAAGTCAAGTATTCACTATTTTTATTGGCATCTGTTATTTGGCCATTTTCTTGTTTGTGGTTAGAAGCAATGTTTACCTAATATGAGTCATTATTTGGAAATAGGATGCTACAAATAATAGACCCTAAAATATGTGTTTGATCGATTGAAGGAGATAGAAAAGTGGGCTGAGCAGCCACAGGAATTCTAAGCTCAAAATAGTAGCAAGGAAAAGTTAATGGCTGTTTCTGAAGCCTTTCCTCAAGTCTCATTTCTGATTTGACTCTTGGGAAATTCTCTTGTGACATTAACTCATGGAATTGTTGATAGATTACACAGAGTTGATCCAAGATATGTGAGAATTCAGTCAAGTTTTATATATTGGAACCAGCCTTTTTTTTCTTTTACATTGTCATTGCTATTGATAAAATATAACTCAGTGGTATTGATGACATAAAGCTGTCCCGGAGAACTCTGACTAGGGCGGTACAGCTGAGAAGGCTATGTTACCCAGTGATCAAGAACATTTTGGGGAATGGTGTGACTAGTCTCCTAAACCTGAGGGACTGCATGACTGGCCAGGATAAAAGTACCTTAGAGCTGATTGCTTCTATTAGCTTATATTTTTCCACCCACATTCATCCTTATTTCTCATGACCATGCATATCTGGAAGGAGTAATGACTGAGAAACTGGAACGAATGTGTGGGAGTCCTGAGACTTCTCTGCTCTTGCTGTGAATGCTCTATTATTTCCTGTTCTTTATCCTTTTTAAAAGCAAGTGAAGTTGGTGCTGGGTGAACATTATTATGCTTCATAAGTTTAATTATGGAAAAATACAAAATGTTGACAGGTAATACTTATCATTTTAATGAAATTTATCAATGCCCTACAAGAAGTAGATAGACTAGAGATAGCCTGTCTGAAAGCAAGAAGGGCAGAACATGCAGCTTTTTTGTTTCCTGAATTTGTAAATTGAAACCTTAAATGTTGAAAAAACCAACATTCCTATCCCAGGCTGAAACTGATACTAGCAGAGGCAAGAAAGTCCCAGCCTTAGCAGGATACTAGACTGGAGTTCTTATGCAGCAAAAAATAGGATTATGATATAACCTTCCTACTAAATCCTAGACTTTCAAAGAGCATTTAGTTAATGAACACTAAGCAAAAGATGATAGATTGATATAATGGTTTACAAGAAAAGGACGAGATTTTTTAGGTTTATTGAATGTGACTAGGCTATATCCATGTTTCTGGATACTTAAAAATGACCAGGCACAAATAAAATGGAAGTCTGCTAATTTCTTGAGAAGACTGTATTGCCAAAGATCACCAGGTCAGGTTTAATAGCCTGTGACTTTTAAAAGTTGTTGTTTCCCAAACATAAGTTCAGTTTTGAACAGGATAAGTTTGAAGACCTTAGGATTATTATAAATATACATATAACCTGGATTTGTACTTTTAAGCAGGTTTTAATTTGCTTAAAGATAGACGTTTGTAAATGTCAAACAATGGATGGTAGTTAAAACCAAGATATTATATATAGTTCAGTGAGAGTTCATAGTTTGGAAGGAAAGGCAATGACAGAACAGAAGACCTGTAGAAAATTTAAGGGTCAAGTAAAGGAGGCTGTGAAGAAAAAATAATAAAATGAAAGGCTGAAAATATAGGAAAAAGAACTGATCATATTGGATTAAAAAGGAACATAAAGGGTAAACAGTATGTCCTCATTTGTATAAAAAGTTTTTAAATTTCTTGAAGCTTTCAAAGAACTTCTTAGGGATGGGGCACTAAAGATTTAGTGTAAGAAGATTTGTTTTTCATTGATATTATTTTTGTAGCTTAGTTTTAAAAATTATATAGACATGTGTATTATTTTTCAATAAAATAAAATGATTTATCAAGATAAAAATTCAAGTGGAGGAATAGATATAGAACAGGAAGAATATCACATGATCATCTAGGAAGAAGGATGAGTCCAACTGTGGGTAATTTTCGGAAAGACCAGTGGTAGTAACTTGAGGGTGTATGTGGTGAAAATCTCACTTTTGTTTTATAATAAATTAGTAAGGCAGTTTAGGAATTAGAGGCTCTACCACTAGCTGTTGGTGAGTAGTGGTGGTACGAATGAGAGCGGGAGCTAAAAGGGAATAAATAAAATGATTGCTGAGTGGAATGGAGTGCTTAGATAACAATGAGCTCCATGACTTAGTATCAATCCAAATAAAATTTGCTCTTAAACAGATTTCCATTTATTTACATTATTCCAAAAATTAAATGAACATGTAGCTTTTTTTCTATGTGTCATTTTCCTGTCCATCTTCTTTTATTTAGCATAGAACTCTAATAATGCAGGATGACTGTACAACTATAATATGAATAATATATATTATATTTCTGGTGAATTAATGTTTTATTATACATATATTCTTTGTCCTCTAAAATCAAAGTATTTCTGCCAGTGGGCATTGCTGTGACCAGAAAAGATTACTAAAAATAAATGAAATTCTCTCTGTCTCTGTCTTACACACACACACACACACATGCACACATACACAAATACATACAATTTAGAAATATCTTTAATGTTTTTGAGAATTGGCAAATAGAAACCAAAGTCTGCCAGGGGCAAAATTTACTATTTACATACTAAACAGGTTATCATTATTTAAATAACTGCCATTTTATTTTGTAACTAGATTTGTCTACTGTACTTTATTAGTGGCTTACTAAGACACAATGCTTTCCTTAACCTTCAGGGCTGTGATGATTCAGGGTTCTTGCAACATTGCTGTCCTTACCATATTTAAGATTATACATGTAGTATATGGGAGTATTTATTTTTCATAGCTCCTCTTCAATTAAAGTAATGTCCACTAGGCGAAGAGTGGTTTGGGAGCAGGAAAATGATATGGTTAAAACTGTGCTTTGAGAATATTAATCTGTTGGGATTACGGAGTGCAGAATGGCATCTGCATCATTTGGCAACTGATTGGGTGCTGAGCAGGGTAGGACGGGAGATGTTGCAGCACAAAGTCTCCCACTATGACTCCAGGTGTTTTGGACTCTGAATCTTTTAGGAGTGTTCAAATATGACTCCAATGTCCTGCGTTATAAGTACTGTGAATATGGCTGCATAGTATTCCATGGTGTATATGTGCCACATTTTCTTAATCCAGTCTGTCACAGATGGACATTTGGATCCCACTGGGGCCTATCATGGGGAGGGGAGAGAGGGGAGGGATTGCATTGGGGAGTTATACCTGATATAAATGATGAATTGATCGGTGCTGACGAGTTGATGTGTGCAGCACACCAACATGGCACAAGTATACATATGTAACAAACCTGCACGTTATGCACATGTACCCTAGAACTTAAAGTATAATAAAAAAAATTTAAATATAAATAAAAAGAATAGTAAGTCATGATAAAAAAATAAGTACTGTGAATATTAATTTGTATTCATCACAAAAGGAGGCAAAGGAATGTAAGATTTGGAGAAGCTGGTGTGTATGTATGTGTGTGTGTGTGTGTGTGTGTTTTCTTATATCCAATTTAAGATTTTGTGGCAATCTTGAGTATTAGTTTGAATCTGCATTCAAGAAGAAGACTGGGGATTGGATAGGAGAGTTGCTTCACTAAATTTCATAAACTGATAAATTTTAAACACATTTAATTATAACATGTTGTCTGGAAGATTGTTTACAATAAAATAAATAGGCATAAAGGAAATACTGTAAAATATGAGACAAAAACATTAGTTTCAGACCATGATATCATGTAGAAAATTTAATACAAGAATGGGACATTTTATGCATTGGCTTTCCCACTAATTAACTGCTGGCATCTGTCCCATGATGGTTACAATTTTTCGTTAAAAGTAGGCATTTTCAATATCTGGAAACAGACTTTCAATGTCTATCAGGGCTTATTCATAACACTCTTGCTTTCACCCTCTCCTTTTTCTAGTTCTTCCCTGGCACATTGGTCTGTTCTCACATTGCCATAAAGAAATACCTGACACTGGGTAATTTATAAAGAAAAGAGTTTTAATTGGCTCATAGTTCTGCAGGCTATGCAGGAAGCATAGCGGCTTCTGCTTCTGGGGAGGCCTCAGGAAACTTACAGTCACAGCAGAAGGCAAAAAGGGAGCCAGCACTTCACATAGCCAGAGCAGGAAAAAGGTGGGTGGGGAGGAACTACATACTTTTCAACAACCAGATCTTGTGAGAACTCTATCATGAGAAGAGCACAAAAGGCATGGTTCTAATCCATTCATAAAGGATCCACCTCCATGATCCAGTTGCTTCCCATCAAGTCCCACCTCCAACCCTGGGGATTACAATTGAACCTGAGATTTCGGTGGGAACACAGATCCAATCAATATCACCTTGCTAAGTCCTTATTGCTTAATGATCATGAGAATGAACTCTGTGAACTCCGAATAATGACTTTTGTGCCTGGCACTGAGTCTTCATGGTCTGTTATTTTGGTAAATAACTTCTCTTTCTGGATCTTCGCAGTACCTCTATCCTTATCAATGGCAGTGGAAGTACAGAGAGTTCTGCCAACTCCATCCAGCTCTCTGTTTTCTGTTACCTTGAACCCCAAATTTAATGCTTCAGCAGCCTTTAGCTAGTTCTCATTTCCTAGCTCAGTGAGACTGCCACTACCCTTGAGCCCCAGCTCCCTGTGCCACAGTAGGGGACCATATCCTAAACAGAGAACTGGGAAAATGTGCAGCTCAATTCATGTGCAGCTCTTCCTTCTCCTATAGATTAGAATTCTGCTTTGCCTATTTTCTAATGTTCAAAAAAGAGAGATGCTTATATATTTTGTCCAATTTACAGTTGATTGTACTGGGTATAAAGATAGTACTTAAAAAGATATAGGATTATATCTGGAAGCAATGCTCCCTAAGGCTATAGCATTTTCACAAATAATTATAAATGTTTTGGAGTTTAAAACATTTAAGTAAAAATTGTATATGTTTAAGGTATACAATATGATGCTTTGATATGCATATGCATGGTAAAATGATTGCTACAGTCAAGCAAATTAACATACCCATCTCTTCACAGTTATCATTTTTTGTATGTGTCATAAAAGCACTGAAACTTACTCTCTTGGGAAACTTCCAGTTTATAATAGAGTGTTGTTAACCACAATCATCATGCTGTACATTATTTCTCTAGACAAATTTACTCTACATAACTGAAAGTTTGTACCCTTTGACCAATATCTCCCTATTTCCCCTAACTTCCTGGCACTGGTAACCACCATTCTCCTCACTACTTCTGTGTATTTGACTTTTTTAGATTTCACATGTAAGTGAGATCATGCATCTCACTTTCTATGTCTGGTTAATTTCACTTAGATTAATGTCCTCCAGGTTCATCATGTTGTCACGAATGGCAGGATCTCCTTTTTAAAAACTTAATAGACATTCATTCATGAGTAGTAGTCCCTGAAACCAACTGCAGTTTCAGCAATTCACTAGGAGGACTCGCAGGACTCAACATATAGTCACACTTAGAGACCATGATATATTGACTTATTACAGTGCAAAGATACAAAGCAAAATCATCACATGGAAAAGGCGCATGGAGCAAAGTCTGGAATAAACCAGGCACATGCTCCCAAGAGTCGTCTCCTAGTGGATCACTTAATTCCTCTAACAATGAGTTGTGGCAACATGAGTGCGATATTGTCTGCCAGGGAGGCTCCTTAAAAACTCAGTGCCCAGAGATTTTAGATTGAGTGCCCTCTGCCTAGCATGTACCAAAATTCCAGATTCCCAGAAGAAAAATAGGTATTTGGCAAACTACACTGTTTACACTAATACTTTATGTCCAGTGAGCCACCTTTATCAGTTAGGGAACAGTAAGAACCCTCCTGAAATTTTAGTTCCCAGATGTCAACCAAACACTAACTAGGGAAGTATCTCAGAATAGCAATGTCAGGCCTATTATATTAACACTTTTCTGCACAATTTGATAAGTCTAAATGACTCCCCAGAGTGATGCAGAACTCAATCTGATATACTTATTTCATGAATGATGCCCCTCTATCTTATTTTTCTGACTGAAATTTGTAGTTTATGTTTTCACAAAACC
>NW_012115378.1:4413847-4414304 GCF_000951035.1 Colobus angolensis palliatus
ATCACTTAATTCCTCTAACAATGAGTTGTGGCAACATGAGTGCGATATTGTCTGCCAGGGAGGCGCCTTAAAAACTCAGTGCCCAGAGATTTTAGATTGAGTGCCCTCTGCCTAGCATGTACCAAAATTCCAGACTCCCAGAAGAAAAATAGGTATTTGGCAAACTACACTGTTTACACTAATACTTTATGTCCAATGAGCCACCTTTATCAGTTAGGGAACAGTAAGAACCCTCCTGAAATTTTATTTCCCAGATGTCAACCAAGCACTTAACTAGGGAAGTATCTCAGAATAGCAATGTCAGGCCTATTATATTAACACTTTTCTGCACAATTTGATAAGTCTAAATGACTCCCCAGAGAGATGCAGAACTCAATCTGATATACTTATTTCATGAATGATGCCCCTCTATCTTATTTTTCTGACTGAAATTTGTAGTTTATGTTTTCACAAAACC
>NW_012115378.1:4419462-4421621 GCF_000951035.1 Colobus angolensis palliatus
ATTACCTATTTGTTTTTGAATTGTCTATAGATGCTCTGGGGTTGTCTGGCTTGCAAAACCTAAAATATTTACTATCTGGCTCTTCATAGAAAACATTTACTAACCCCTGATCTAGAGCTCCTACTAGATGTGTGTTGAAATAATGTTTACATTTTAAAATTCATTCTTCATACTTTTGAATGTTGTTGTGTTTCTATATGTGTTCTTGGTTTTCCAATTTATTGATTCTCTTCAAGTTTTCAGTCTAGGGTTTATTAACGTTTTTGCATTTAAAAATGTTAATGATGACTATATTTCCAATATTTTAATTTGATTAACCTCATAGAATGCTTATGATTCATTTCTTCTTGCTCTAGTTCAGAGTTTCTTGTATATATTTATGAATTTTTTTTCAGTTATTTCATCCATGGAATTTAAGTTCCATGAAGGTAATGATTTTTGTGCGTCTTGTTTGTTCGGAGCTATTCCCAACACGTAAAATTATGTCTAGCATTGAATTGGCATTTCATACATATTTGTTATTATCTAGGATTCTAAATATAATTATTTGGAGTATTTTGCAAAAAACATTTAATTTTTTGTTACATAAAGTAAATTTACTTCCAAACTGTTGATTTTGTTGGTTCTCTCTTTTATATTCCTTATGTTGGTTTGCCAGAAGGTGAATTTGCTCCATTTCTAGACATGTGTCCACACTTAACCTATGCCCTCTTTCTTCCTAAGACCAGAGTGTCATGTAAGCCACAGACCTAACCAATGACTGGGGGCTTTCTTGTTTTTTTTTCCAGAACCTGCTCAAAAGTAGGACCAGGGTAAACAAAAGGGTTCCAGAAGTAAGCCAAGGTCTGGTCACTGACTCTTGCAGAGAACTTTTAGTCCCTCTTATTCAGGATGGCTTAAATTCCAGGTGCCTCTGTTAGTTTTTGGAGTACAGGAAACTTGCAACTTCTGCTCCTGGTGCTATTTTTTATTTCTGTTCTGTTTCATCTCTTAGGAATATCTAACTTGTTTGTGAGGTCAGTTATATATTTCTAAAATGTTCTCTTTCTATGGCCTGTGGTTTGAGCCTAGTAGTTTACTCAGTATGTAATTTTATCATTCTTCTTCATCCTCATTCTTTACATTTACCTATTTGTTTTGTACCTACATTTATCTGTTGCCTCTATTAAATCTAGTGTTCCTCTATACTGGGCCATTTTCACTGCCATATAAGCATGCTATAATATTTACTATCTCACTAAAATATTTATTTACCTCACATTTTCCTGCAACTTCAGGCCATACTTTTATTTTGTCTTATATTGCATGCCTCACAATGGTTGTCTATACTTGCCAACTTTATCTCTTCTCCCATCCTGTTCTCGTTGCCCTCTGCTGCCTCACTGAGATAATGCACTTGTGAACCCCAAAGACCTACACATCCGACTTCACTGATTGTCATTTTTCACCGTATATAGATAATTGAAAGCATTTGACACACTTGATCACACTTGATATTTCTTAAAACATTTGCTTTGCTTCAATTTGGTGATTCTCTTACTCTTCTGAGTGTCGTTTATCTTTACTCATTCTCAGGCTCTTTCTCTGGGCCCTTGTCAAGTTTCTAGATTCAAAATGATGATGATGATAATAATAATAATGATGATAATAATAATGTTCTTGTGTCCCAGGAATCAGTCTCAGACATCTTCTATATTTATACTTACTCCTTAGAGACTTTCATCCAGTTGCATATTTTCAACTGCTGTGCATAAGCTTCTGATGCAATGACTTATATGTCTCACCTAACATTTCTCCTTTATCTAGGAGTCTACACCCTGCCTTGGGTATTTCAATCTTAATATGTTTGAAATGGGACTGTTAATATGTTCAAAATGGGAATGATACCTACATTCATTTTGATTGGGAAAACAAAAAAACCTTGTAGTCATACTTGACTTCTATTTCTAACAACAAACACCTAGTCTACCAGAAAATCTTGCTTGCTCTATCTTTAACGGTATATTCACAATCTGACCATGTACTACCATGAGCATGACTAGATGATGTTTAATCCACAATAATCCCTCATCAGAATAGTTACTTAACACTTCAGTTTCCCTTTCTCAACTTCTGGGTCCTATCCTCTGCACAGCTGCCAGTGTTTCTTCTAAAATGGA
>NW_012115378.1:4422231-4424201 GCF_000951035.1 Colobus angolensis palliatus
GGCATGCTTAACTACCTACCTGGGTGACCCAGTTGGGGGTACACATAACTGTTTATGTAATCTGCTTTTGAAGTTGTAAAAATTGTGTGTGATGTGCTCTGTATTCATCCGTTCTCACGTTGCTAATAAAGACATATTCAAGACTGGGTAATTTATAAAGGAAATACGTTTAATTGATTCACAGTTAAGCATGGCTGGGGAGGCCTCATGAAACTTACAATCATGGTGGAAGGGGAAGCAAACGTCTTTCTTCACATGGTGGCAGGAAGGAGAAGTGCCCAGCAAATGGTGGAAATGCCCCTTATAAAAC
Organism: Colobus angolensis palliatus; assembly: GCF_000951035.1. NCBI lineage: Eukaryota > Metazoa > Chordata > Mammalia > Primates > Cercopithecidae > Colobus > Colobus angolensis. Next base: position 4,422,542 of record NW_012115378.1, read on the forward strand.
CATCAGATCTCGTAAGAACTCACTCACTATCATGAGAACAGCATAATGGTAATCGCCCACACGATTAAATTACCTCCCACTGGGTCCCTCCCACGACATATGGGGATAATGGGAACTACAATTGAAGATGACTTTTGGGTAAGGACACAGCCAAACCATATCATGCTCCTAATATTAATTCCCTTTAAATCCAATTAATTTCAGTACATAACTTTTCAGAAAGCAGTTTGACCCTCTAACACTACTGTAAGTATATAAAAATAGCAGAAACATCTACATTCTCTTGCCTCTGGGTCTTGGCCTCTGTAGTTCCCTCAGTCAGTGACACTTCTCCAAACAGCCTCATGACTTGTTCCCTCACTTCATTCAAATCTGTCTTTAAATGATTCCCTCTCCAAGAAGTCTTCCTAAACAACACATCTAAAATCTAAAATAATACCCCCCCTCATGACTCTACCTCCTTAACTTCTCTTAACTTTCTTCTTGGCACCTGACATTACATATCCATTTGTGTATGGATTAATTGTCTATTTCTCATAGTGAAATGTAAACTTTATCAGTGTAGAGCCTTTGTTTTGTTCACTGCAATAAAAATTTTGGCAAATAGCTAAGTGCTTAGTAAAAAATTGTTTAATGAATGAATAAATGACTCAATGTATAGTTTCATTTTCTAAAAAAAAAACTTCATCAAAAATAGTTTCGATGCAGACTATTTTAAGAAAATAATTTCTCATTTCCAACTACATATTACATCAAATAAATTATTTTAAACCTAAGGGTTAATTTCATGAACTAATCCATTTAGCTACAAACCATTGCTAATAACTTAAATAAAATTGCTATTTTAAATAAAACTTCTTAAATAAAAAATAAAATAAGTTTTAAATAAAACCTCAACTAAAAAGAATTGCTTTAGGATGCTTAAATTTATCATTAATAATTTCAAGAGAGTAATTTAAAGCTCTATGGCATAGTAGGAATGCTAGATCTTTAAATTAGAAAAATTAAATCTTACTAAATAATACATTTAAAATAATACATTTGTTATAATAATACATTTGTTTAGTTTCATTCTTTATTTTCCAGTGAGATATTTAAAGGATCAATACTAGATGATAACATTTAACCTCTTCAGCTATTTGTTTATTTCAACATTATGGTTATCACAGCCTGTTTTATTTTTCTCTCTGTTTATTTTATTTATGCTTCATATATCAGGTGGAATAATGGACGCCACTTCCCAGAGGTGAAAAATCTGCAGGGAAACAAAAGTTCTGACTCTTATCAGGCAGAATTAGAGCTTTTCTGGAATTTACTATCCTCTTCACATATTCCTTGAGCTAGAAAGACTTCTACGGGGCATGGGTGGGAGTGGAGATGCATGCAAGTTTGTGGGAGGTGAAAAGCAGAGATAGGTGAGGGAGGATATGGGAACTGGAACCAGGAGGTTTGTGTGTGTGTAGAACAATTTGTCTCACACATTCACGGGTGAAGTATTTCCTATATAATGTGCTATTTTGATGATGTTTTTTGTGATCTTAAGGGATTAGTAAAGTAGTCATAGTGGTATTTAGTATAAAGAAATTCTAGTATTAACATTATAACAAAATTGAACTAATTATAATTTGGAGGTAGATTTGCTATATTTAGAAATATCCCT
>NW_012115378.1:4424251-4427355 GCF_000951035.1 Colobus angolensis palliatus
AATGTAAACTTTATCAGTGTAGAGCCTTTGTTTTGTTCACTGCAATAAAAATTTTGGCAAATAGCTAAGTGCTTAGTAAAAAATTGTTTAATGAATGAATAAATGACTCAATGTATAGTTTCATTTTCTAAAAAAAAAACTTCATCAAAAATAGTTTCGATGCAGACTACTTTAAGAAAATAATTTCTCATTTCCAACTACATATTACATCAAATAAATTATTTTAAACCTAAGGGTTAATTTCATGAGTTAATCCATTTAGCTACAAACCATTGCTAATAACTTAAATAAAATTGCTATTTTAAATAAAACTTCATAAATAAAAAATAAAATAAGTTTTAAATAAAACCTCAACTAAAAAGAATTGCTTTAGGATGCTTAAATTTATCATTAATAATTTCAAGAGAGTAATTTAAAGCTCTATGGCATAGTAGGAATGCTAGATCTTTAAATTAGAAAAATTAAATCTTACTAAATAATACATTTAAAATAATACATTTGTTATAATAATACATTTGTTTAGTTTCATTCTTTATTTTCCAGTGAGATATTTAAAGGATCAATACTAGATGATAACATTTAACCTCTTCAGCTATTTGTTTATTTCAACATTATGGTTATCACAGCCTGTTTTATTTTTCTCTCTGTTTATTTTATTTATGCTTCATATATCAGGTGGAATAATGGACGCCACTTCCCAGAGGTGAAAAATCTGCAGGGAAACAAAAGTTCTGACTCTTATCAGGCAGAATTAGAGCTTTTCTGGAATTTACTATCCTCTTCACATATTCCTTGAGCTAGAAAGACTTCTACGGGGCATGGGTGGGAGTGGAGATGCATGCAAGTTTGTGGGAGGTGAAAAGCAGAGATAGGTGAGGGAGGATATGGGAACTGGAACCAGGAGGTTTGTGTGTGTGTAGAACAATTTGTCTCACACATTCATGGGTGAAGTATTTCCTATATAATGTGCTATTTTGATGATGTTTTTTGTGATCTTAAGGGATTAGTAAAGTAGTCATAGTGGTATTTAGTATAAAGAAATTCTAGTATTAACATTATAACAAAATTGAACTAATTATAATTTGGAGGTAGATTTGCTATATTTAGAAATATCCCTCTAGCACTGAAGCGTAAAATATGTTTTCGAACAAGTTAATATATGTTGTTTATCTTTTAGAATATTGTGGTGTTAGGCAATAACTTCCTCTATCATCAAGGCTGCCACATAACATAGCTCTGAGAGATTAAAGAAATGTATCTTTCAGGAAAATCAAACTTCTTTTGACAACAAGTTTTTTTATGGTCGTTTTTTGAATCATATGATTTAACTGATCCTATTCTCCTAAATTCAGTTGATTCTAAAAACATTTCAGCAGGGGTAGAATTAAAATCTGATTACCTAAATTTTACTTAAAAATATAAGACTGTAATTTTCGAGTAAACAGTTTATATTTTCCTGTGTTTTCTCATATTTGCAGTAGGGAAGAAAACTGGCTAAGATTAGGAGTCTGTAATTTAGCTGCTTGGATTAGACAGCTTTCTGCACCTATGGTTTGTGTATTTTCTACAAGCATACATTTGTTTATTCTTCTATAAAATTGGGATAGTATTAGTAACCACTCCAGATAATTTTTGTGATGATTAAATAAATTAATGAATTTAAAGCATTCAGAACAGCAGCTGATATTTAATAGGTATCCAGTAAGGGTAATAAGTGCTTGCTCTACTTCCTTCTTCCTCCTAAATATGTTTGCAGATCAATGGAGATTTAGCAGCAAAGAATTTAAAAATTAAGAGCAATAGATAAATGCACGTTACTTTCTAGGTAAGTAGATACATTATATTTAATAATAATTTAAGAAGAACATTAATCTTTTAAATGTAACATTTTCCTAAATGAAACCATTACTCCATGTAGCCTTAGAAACATTACTTTTGTTAGTCTGTTTTTATATCTTGGTATACAATCATACAATGACAAATAGAGCTTGATGCAGAAAAATTCCATAAGATAGAAGATATAAAATACTATTTTATACCAGGTGCAGTGGCTCACGCCTGTAATCCCAGAACTTTGGGAGGCTGAGACAGGCGGATCAAGAGGTCAGGATATCGAGACAATCCTGGCTAACGTGGTGAAACCCCGTCTCTATTAAAAATACAAAAAAAATTAGCCGGGCATGGTGGCGGGCGCCTATAGTCCCAGCTACTTGGGAGGCTGAGGCAGGAGAATGGTGTGTACCTGGGAGGCAGAGCTTGCAGTGAGCAGAGATCACGCCACTGCACTCCAGCCTGGGTGACAGAGTGAGACTCCATCTCAAAACAAAACAAAACAAAACAAAAAATACCATTTTAACAGACATCATAACATACTAAGAATACAGAATCATTTTTGAGCTTCCAATTTATTAATAGAAATAATTACTATGACAAAACACTTGAAATTATTGTGTGTGTATTTAAAGAGGTGACATATCTACCATAGAAACTTTAGGATCTGGTAACTCGGTCATAAAAATTATCTTGGGGTCAAAACCTGGCATATAGTGTGTTCATTTGAAGCACAAATGGCTTCTCGTTATTCAGAAATTTTCATTGTTATCTTTTAAAAATCAAGAAAACTTTAGTTGTATATGTCTAATATATTAAAATCTAATGGAAAGTAGAGTTTCATTACAATGGAAACTTTTGTTTTGAACTTACGGTTAAATTTCGAAGACTGCAGGGAAACACATACACATAATCATAATGGGAAGTCTACATAATAATTAATTTAGCAAGAGCATCTTGTGTCAGAGGGAAAATTTGAAGGCTAAATCAGACGTGGTGGTCATCACTACTTGGACTTACACACCCTACGGTCTTCATTAGGAATAATCACTGTGTTATTCCTTTTGTAAAATTTATAAGCTTTAAGTACTCTCAGTTTGAATTAGTCACAGATTAAAGTAAAATAAAATAACTGCAAATGTATTTTCTTCTTTAGAAACATAACTTTTTGATGATACCGAGCTATAGATTGTATGTAGAAGATAAAACTTGTAGAGTTTAAGCTAAATGGTGCTGATTAACACAGTAGGCCATTTGGGGAATATATTTTATTG
>NW_012115378.1:4428915-4432204 GCF_000951035.1 Colobus angolensis palliatus
ATTGTTGAATTATTTGGAATAAATAAAGGAGAACCCTTGCTTTCTGGCTTCCATCTCTAATGGAGATTCCAGCATGAGATTGGAGGGCAGAAGAAGGGTGATATTTGGAAACTGATTTTCCCGTTTCACTCTTACTACTCTACTGATGGCTAGAACTCCGTCTTCTAGGTATACAGTTGATATTTCTAGGTTCTGCTACCTCTGTTTCCCATTACATGCTCTGGCTATGGGTGGTAAAAACTCACCATTTTGTTATTCCCAGGATTTTTCACCAATCATTTGATTTCCCCAAATCCTGCTTATATGTTGCATGTTATCCTTTTATTTAGCTCTCCACAGTACCTATTTTTAATGCCTTCTTTTTATTGATAGCAGTCTTTGGTAGCATATGTGGCCCCAGGAAACAGAACTTCAAATTGGGATTCTGAGATTGGTTTCTCATATAACTAGGAAGCACATGGCCAACACGCTCACCAGAGAGAAATATAACACAGTAGTCTGAGTCAAGGGATAACATCGTTATTCAAATCATTACGAGCTGTAGTGTGACAGGAAGTCCATGCAGAATGTAAGGTGTTAGGAATCAGCTGGTTTGTAAATTAATCACTATTGCAACAATAATGATTATAAAGGCTGCGTGGTCAGCTAACTTTGTCACATGACACTGCATAGTATATACGGAGAAAATAACAAACTGAGGCCTTGAATACTAATTCAGAACATGAATGGAAAATGAGAAAGCTCCTATGTCAGCTTTTGTTGAAGTCCTCATCTCCTCAAGTTTCAGGACAAATATGATTAAGAATCAAGCTAATGGCTTGACTCTAATGAAGGCAGGGATTCAGCACCAATTAATTAATGGAGGCAGAGAGCCAGCACTTGAAAGAAACTTCCGGGTCTTTTATACTAAGTTTAGGGCAGTGGTGGGGAAGCAGACTCACTGAGTAGTCAAAAGGGCAATATTGTGCAGAGATGAACAAGGCTATGCAATTGGAACGTCCAAATCTCAAGGAATTTCTATTGTTGACTGAGTCATCCCTTTTTCTGCAGAAGGCTGGTGGATGCACTTTACTGTCAGATACGAGGTTGGAACAGTGATCATAATGAGCTTCACAGACAGAGTGACAGCAAATTAAATGTCCCATGGGAAACTGTGATGATGTTCAATTGCTCAGGGGGTCTCTAGGAATAAAATAGTTGGACAGCCTCTGAGGTGTTTTGTGACATAAGCCGAGTCTCTAGATCTGGTGAACAAAACATAGATCAAGTCTCCTTAAGGGATTAATATACTTTTACCAAGTTTCAGACCTCAGCTTCCCAGACAGGCTGACATAAAATACCTTAACTGAGTAGCTGCTGGCAAAGGCTATGACTCTCTTTCTAAACCTTGCCTTGAAGGGCCTATAGCCTTTACCATATATATTGGGTAAAGGAATGTACCCAGAACTTCTGGTATTATTAAGTCCTGCCTCTGAAATAATGCTAATCTCCAGAGCCCCTAAATACCACCAAAGTATAATAGGGTGAGGGCAGTGGGGGATGTGGGGACTCTTGGTCCCCTTTCTCCTTCTACTGGATTCTTCATGACCATCCACGTGGTTATTTTCCCAAATCCAGGATGTGTATAGTGTAAATAAATATACCACATATTTAGCAGAATCCTCACATCAATACTATGACCCATGAAGCGTGAGTAATTATGTATAAAAGCCAATCCCACCTCTCACCAAGAAAATAAACCAACAGTCATACCATGTCTCTGAGGGAATTTCAGAGTAGTGCCATGATCAAAGACTTAAAGGAAGCAGAGCACTGATTCCTATTATAACCCTACTTTACCTCTGTTTGGTGCAAAAGTCACTTAGGTTCTAGTGATTGCAGAATTGCTAAAAATTCAGTTGGTGAATCAGATGTCATAGCTTTGCTGCAACGTCAACAGGGCCCCTGGTTCGGGATATATAATGATGAACTTAGCAATGCTTCTTTTGTTGATTCACATCAGCAAATATAATCAGAAGCAAATTAGGTTTATTATGGTAAGGTTTACAGCTTACCATAATGTGCATTGCCATAAGAATATGCCAGATCTTTACCTTTCTATTCTCTTATAGTCTAGCGGGCCCTTTATCATTTTGACATTCTTGAACTAATATGCAGGTTCATTATGCAGGTAAAATAGGGCTAATTTTACTGGTGATAAAGAAGAAAAAATTTCTCTAGATGCCTTAGTAAAACATTAATTCTGGAGGAGGACCTACATCTTGCAAATGCTCTGAATTTTGCTATGCTTTTGAAGTTTCTAAGGGCCCAGTGGTGTTGGGTACATCAAGATATATTTTTCTACAGAGAGATGCAAATGGTGGCACCTTGTATCACTAATCAAAGAGGCAAAATACTTGGTGAGTCTCTTTGGATATAGAAGAATACATATACTAATTTTGTATGTGTTGCTCTGACCTGTTTACCACGTAACCTTTAATGTGGTCAGTTTTGAGTTGCACCTGAAGCTGTAAACTGCTGTGTGGCATATTCAGGGTGTGGGGTAAACTGTTCTGCCTCTTGCCTTTTGTCTTACTAAATGCAACAGAATTAGGGAAGTCTGTCACAAGTTGAGATGTTTTTCAGAGTGTCTGGCAAATGGCACTAGGAACCAAATTGCATTTGGTTTGTCAAAGGTCAAGAACTGTCCTGCTGAAAACTATTATCTATTTAAATAGATAACTTGATAACCAGACTTCTTTAAAGGCATACATTTTCAATAGGACACCAAACTACACAAAATATACTACCTTCAAAGCCATAGGCATGCCTAGCTCAGATCTCCTGAAAAAAAAAAAAAAAAACCACACTTCAAGTAGTATAATTAGTCGACAGTCTCCAGTTGATGCACCTTAGAGGCGCCTCATAGCATTCACACTGAGGCCATGATCTCTTTAGGCTTCTCCCAGTCAATGCCTGAGCATGGCAGAAACACTAGAGCCAGGCCATATCTACCCAACATGTGACTCCTATATTAGACATTTTTTGCTTTGGAGTTTTGCATTGGGTTGGCTGAGACATTCTCAGAGCTGCACTAGAGCCTGGGGTTCATCCTGCTACTCTCCCTTCACAGGTATCAGACGCGTACATAAAGTACCTGTTCAGATCTTTTGGACTTTTTAAAAGATTAAGTTGCTTGTTTTCTTATTGTTAGGTTTTAAAGCATATTTAGATAGTTCTTTGTATCTTTTATCACATATGTGTTTTGAAAATGTTTTCTCCTAGTCTATAACTTGTCTTTCCATTTCCT
>NW_012115378.1:4433124-4435178 GCF_000951035.1 Colobus angolensis palliatus
TTGTTTTATATAGACCATCATAGCATCTGCAAACAAAGGTGACTGTATTTAATGCTTCACAATGTTCATACCTCTTATACCCATTTTTTGCAATAGTTAGGAATTCCAGGATATTGTACAGGAGTGGTGGGAGGGGGCATTCTTGCCTTGCTCCTGATTTGGGGAGGAAAGCATCTAGCTTCTCACAATTAAGTATGATGTTATATGTAGGTTATTGTAGGTTTTCTTTATCAAGATGAGGAAGTTCTCCTTTATTTCTAATTTGCTGAGAGTTTAAAAATCATTAATAGGTGTTAGATTTTGTCAAATGTTATTTTTCCACAGGAAAATAAAATTAATGATAGGATCATATAATTTTGTTCTTTAGCCTGCTGGTGTGATGAATTATAGTAATTGATTTTCAAATGTTAAACCAATCTTACATACCTGGAATAAATTCCATTTGATATTAGCATAGAATTCTTTTTATAAAATTGTTGGATTGAATTTGTTAATATGCTGGAGGAGTGTTACGTTGATGTTCGTGAAAAATATTGGCCTATAATTTGCCTTTCTTATAATGTCTTTTTCCGGTTGGGTACTAGGTAATGCTCTCCTCATAAAATGAGTTGCCTCTGCTACTATTTTCTTGAAGAGGTTGTAGAAAATGGTATCCTGTTTTCTTATGTTTGGTAGAATTCACCAGTGAAAACATCTTGATGTGGTGCTTACTGATTTGGAAGACTATTAATTAGTGATTCAATTTATTTAATAACTATAAGCCTACTCAGGTTATCTATTTTCCCTTATGTGAGTTTTGGTAAATTGTGTTTTTCAAGAAATTGATTCATTTTATCAAGGTTATCAAATTTGTGAGTATAGAGTTGTTTATAGTTGTCCTGTATAATTATTTTAATGTTCATGGCATCCGTAGTGATGGACTCTGTTTAATTTTTGATATTCGTGATTTATGTCTCCTCTTCTTTTTATCTGATTAGCCTGGTTAAAGGTTTGTCAAATTTATTGTGCTTTTAAAATAACTAGCTCTAGATTTCATTGACTGTCTCCATTATTTTCTTATTTTAAATTTCACTGATTTCTGTTTCAATTATTATGATTATTTTTTGTTCTGCTTGTTTTATGTATTAATATTTCTCTCCTTTCTCCAGCTTCCTAAGGGGAAAACTTTATTTATTTATCTAATATCTTTCATTTTTCTATTCTGTGCATTGCATGCTGTAAATTTCAATCTATGCACTGTTTTCAGTGTATCCCACAGATTTTGCCAAGTTATGTTTTCATTTTCATCTGGTTCAAAATATTTTTTAAATTTCTCTTGAGACCAATTTTTTGACAAATGTGTTATTTAGAAGTATATTGTTTAATTTCCAAATAATGTGAGATTTTCTGACCATGTTTTCTGTTATTGATTTCTAGTCTAATTTCATTGTGATCTAAGAACATACTTCATATGATTTTAAGTCTCCTAGACTTGTCAAGCTATATTTTATGGCTCAAAATGTGGTCTATCTTGGTGAATGTTCCATGCAAGCTTGACAATAACGTGTCTTCTGTTGTTAGATGAAGTATTCTATAAATGTCAATTAGATTCAGTTGATCGATAATACTATTTAGTTCAATGATATCCTTACTGATTTCTGCTTGCTGGATCTCTCAATTACTGTTAGAAGTGTGTTGAGGTCTCCAACTATAGTCGGACAGCACATAACGACATTTTGGACAACGCCAGACCACATATACAGTGGTGGTCTGATAAGAGTATAATGAAGCTGAAAATGTCCAGTGATGACATAGCCATCATAAGCTTGTAGCGCGATGCATCACTCACGTGTTAGTGTTGATGCTGGTGTAAACACACCCACTGCGCTGCTAGTCTTATAAAAGTACAAGAAGTACAATTATGGAAAGTACATAATACTTAATAATGATAATAAATGTCACTGATGTATGTGTGTATTGTACTATTTATTGTTATTTTAAAGTATACTTCTTCTACTTATAAAAAGAAGTTCACTGTGAAACAGCTTAATGCAGGCCTTTCAGGAGCCATTTTG
>NW_012115378.1:4437193-4438935 GCF_000951035.1 Colobus angolensis palliatus
AAAAAAAAAAAAAAAAAAAAATCTTGCAAGGTATGTCTACTGGCAACAAATTGCCTCAATTTTAATTTGTCTGAGAAAGTCATTATTTTCCCACTTTTGAAGGATAATTTTGCAGGATACAGAATTCTAGGTTGGTGGGTTTCTTTCAAAACTTCATGTATCTCAGTCTACTCTTTTCTTGCCTACATGGATTTTGAGAAGTCAGCCGTAACACTTTGCTCCTAAGTAACATGCTTTTTTTCCCTCTGCTTCTTTTATGATTAAAAAAATTGATTTCTTCACAGTTTGGATATGATGGGCCTAAACTTGGCTTTTTTGGGCATTTATCTTGCTCAGTGTTCTCTGAGCTGATCTATTGGTTGGTGTCTGACATCTATTTATGACAATTCTCACTTGTTATTGCTTGAAGTATCTGTTCCTTCTCTCTTCTTCTTCTGGTATTCTCATTATGAATATGTTACACCTTTTGTAGTTGTCCCACAGTTTGTGGATAGTTGGTTCTGTTTTTTTTTTTTAAGTCTTTATTCTCCCAGATTTTCAATTTTGAAAGACATGTTGTCAAGCTCAGAGATTCTTTCCTCAGTCGTGCTCAGTCTAATAATGAGCCAGCAAAAACAATCTTTATCTGTTACAGTGTTTTTTATATCCAGCATTTCTTTTTAATTCTTTTTAAAGATTTTCCATCTCTCTGCTTATATTAACCATCTGTTCTCGCACATTATCTACCTCTTCAATTAAAGCCCTTAGCGTAGTAATCATAGTTGGTTTAAATTCATAGTCTGATAATTCCAACATCCCTGCCATTATCCTGGTCTGGTTCTGATGCTTGCTCTGTCTTTTCACACTGTGTGTGTGTGTGTGTGTTTTGCTTTTTTTATATGCCTCATAACTTTTTGTTTAAAGATGTATTTGCCTATCACTCTCCAATCTGAGGGGCCATGGTTTTCCCTGACCTCACTTCTGCAATGTATTTAAGAAACTTGTCTTTTTTAGGGTAAAGTGGTGACTTCTAAGCTCTGTATGTGCCCGACTGCCTCCTTGCTTTCTCAGCTCCCGGAGCGGTGACAGCTTTCAGCTATTGGTAGCCTTATACAGTAGACCACCCCTGAGGGTTCCCTTAACCTTGTCACATTTGGTAAACACTGTCTTTATGAGATTTTGCTCAGTGACCTCACTTGAGCATTTCATCTATTTCTTTACAGGATCCCAACTAATGAAAACATTGTTCTTTATGACACTCGTCATCCACCTCCCTCATGATTATCATGACCATTTTGTTTGGCTCAATTTTCACAGGACAAATGGAGTAAACCACACTTAGTCGTTTGAAGATGATTTTTTATGTATCCCTATAAAACAGGCTGAGTAATATATTGTGAAGTGCACTGATTTGAGTCACAGTTGGGTTTGAGTTTAATTCTACTCACTGCAAACTGTGTGGCTCTTGATAAGTCACTTAACTTGTTCCAAATCTATGGAAAAGAAAGATAATATATATTTTTTCAAGAGATAGATTTGAGGAGAGGAAAATGTATAATCTGACATGTGACAATGTTCAATAAATAAATGGTAGTAAAACTACTGTAATTATTATTCAGAACTTTTTTGGGAAAAGTAAATCATCAATGAATAAACTTAGAAATTAGCAAGTGATTATGCTAATTGATTATAGAAATAGCCATGAGCAAAGATAAGTGTTTCTCATTTTCTTTTAGTAGTTTTTCAGTGAAAGACAATTCAGG
>NW_012115378.1:4443840-4444426 GCF_000951035.1 Colobus angolensis palliatus
AATGGAGTTAAGATTGTCTCCACATTCTATACCAAAACCAGTCTGATTTTGAAATATTTGAAAGAATAGGCCAATATAGGGAAATATCAGTAACATTCATTCGGAACTTCTTACTTCCGCATTGTGTATCAGTGTGAGTTACAAAATAAAAATGAATTGGTTGCTGTAAGAAGTAATCCGATGTAAGCAAATTGAATTTTGGAGAATGGCTGCCAAAGACAATTTTTAATTTAGAAAAATTGATTATCATGTCACTCTTTCAGATATAATTAGATACCAGCTCCAATTACCTACTGTGGACCCTTATGTTCTATCTTCATGAAACATTATTATTAGTAAGAGGACTTAGCTCATTCTCCATGACAGGTGTGATATGCATTTAGTTACCCTAAAAGTGGCTGCAAATAATTCTGACGTAAGTTTTAAAAGGAGCATAGAATACTCGTTGTTAAATCTAATTCATGAAATGGTCTAGCATTGTCAGGAAATATATTAAAACATAAGCATGCTCAGGTCCTAAGGACTAATTGGATAAAAGATGGTTAGGAAGACAATTGTATGGCTGAAAATGTTTCATATACTGAAA
>NW_012115378.1:4450461-4452593 GCF_000951035.1 Colobus angolensis palliatus
CTGCCACAATAGGGGTTTAGCAATTATCAATGAGTTCTAATTAAGAGAAACTTGTCAAGAATGAGATTTCTAGTAGGTAAAGTTTTATTTTATGAGAAAAATCTAGCTATTGTTTTAATATGCACATTTTGATATTGTGAACCTTCATGAATACATATTTACTGGCATGCAAATGATTCATTTGGTTTGTAATTTAACATTGTATTGAGAACAAGTCAAAGTTTAATAATTAATGGAGGGAGATGGGAAAGTGGAGTGCATTCTTGAATCTATTTTTTAATTACAAAAAGAGCTCTGCTTCTGCATATATTAATTTAAGATTAAGACCTTCCACCTGTTTGCTGGTTATTGCTTCCTTCTTTTCATCTGTCTGAAAGAATCACATTCCAGGTACGGACTTGCTGGTTTTCCCCTCTTAGAAAGGATTACTAATTAAATGGCCTCTTAAAGTAATAGATTTTGCTGATTTAACTTTGGCAGGCAATTGCCTGTTCTCAGTGTTGCCTGGAAAAATGATTTCTCTGGATGAGAATGTGAATCTTCATTCTGATCCGGTTTTTTTTTTCTAACTGTCTTCAGTTTATAGTCCAGTGTTTGTTTTCATTCAGGAAGACGGTGAGAGTAGTGTAAGACACGACTGTCCTTCTCTGAAGCCTATTTCAGTTCACAGTGTATATTCACAGATGAAGAAACAAAATGTAGGTGATACATTTTGTGCCACTGATTTATTTATTTATTAATCTGTCGCCCAGGCTGGAGTGCAGTGGCACGATCCTGGCTCACCGCAGCCTCTAACTACTGGGCTCAAGGGATCCTCCTGCCTCGGCCTCCCAAAGTCCTGGGACAGGTCACGCCTGGCACAGGGATGTGCCACCATACCCGGCCTGCCATTTAGTATTTTGTCATAAGGATCAATGCTTCAAAAATTTGGTTTTGAAAGAGAGACCTTTAGACAAATGGCTTGAATTAGTCATTTTCCCCACTTCCAGACACTAGGAAAAGTTCTCCTTTCCTCCTTAGCAGTTGAGGTTTCTCAATACTGAAGTCACAACCAAATCATATGGGGTTACCGCATGGAGTCCTGGTTGTATCGTCCCAAGTGGCAAGAAAGACAGAGGCCCTGTGGTCCTCCCGAAGGTGGACGAAGTCTGTGATCCCTTCATGTTCTAACCTCACTGTTGTACGAAAGGGCGTTGACTCTTCTCCACTCCTTCCCTCTCCGGTAAAGAGGGAAAGGAGTCGGGCTGGCAAATCGGTTACAACAGAAACGGAAACGCACCGGGAGGAGGCGGAGCTGCGGCGGCCTGGAGCGCTGATCAGGCGCGGAAACGCGGGGAGTCAGGGGCCAAGGGCTCCAGTCAGGAGGCCCGGGAGCAGCAGCCGCCCGCTCGCCACGCCGCCGCCGCTGCCCTCGCGGTTGCCTGGATACGGGATAACCGACTGGGGACCTCGAAGGCAGCTGAGCAGGAGGGGTGAGCAGGCGCGGCTCGGGGAGACGCGCGAGGAGACGCGCGGAGCCGGTGAGTCGGGGACGCTAGCCCCTCGGCCTGGGGAGCTGCCGGGCGGCCCCCACTCCGCCTGGTCGCCGGCCTGCGCGACTCCCGCGGGAGAACCAAACGCAATTCCCGGCCGCCCCGCGGGAGTTAGAGTCGCCTAGTTCTTCATCCCTTCCGGAGGCGGCGGGGAGTCCTTGCCCCAAGCGTTTGAAAACAATCCCCCAAATCCCCAGTCCCATAATTCCCCAGTCCCCCAGTCCCGCTGTTCCCCTGTTTCCCTGGCCTCCAGTTCACCAATCCCCCAACCCCTGTCCCAAGTCCCCTAGTCCCCTAGTCCCCAGTCCCCAGTCCCGGGGAAGGGAAGCAGAGTCTCCCTCCTCTGGCCGCCTAGAGGAACTTCATCTTGTCTGTAACTGCGTCTCCAGCGTCTTATTCCATTAAAATAATTATTTCGACTTTTATTTTGCTTGTAAGGCCGCCTTGTGGTGGCTCATGTATTATTCCTTTGAACTGTTATTGATTTCTTTTCTTGATATTTCATTTTCAAGTGTCTGCTCAATCAAGTCAAATAGTGAACAGCTTGCTGGCGGAGAGGCTGAGAATTGTATACTTGCTTGCTTTAAAGCATCCCAAATA
>NW_012115378.1:4455678-4457245 GCF_000951035.1 Colobus angolensis palliatus
CTGCATTTGAAGATAACAGCAGGAAAATGTCACCTGTTAATGGAATTTGATTTCTGAAATATTGAAAATTAGCGGAAAATTTGAAAGTTGATGAAGACACGGGGAAAGAACATTTTAAATATTTTTCCCTCTTCCTCCTCCTACATCTAGATTCTGAAGTAGCAGATGAGAGTTAGAATTGTCAAAATGAACCTTATGATGATGGGAATCGTTTCAGATCCCCATGTGAAATATACAGCCCTCCTGAAGTACAGTAAGGATGAACTTTTGCTTGTTTCTTTGACCTAGATAGTTTTAATTATCTCCTTTCCTTTCTACCTTCCATTTTGTGTCTTCCTGATACCTCAGTTGCTTTCAGATTTATTAATTTCTCTGAAACAATGTTGCAGACAGCCCAATGTCACAACCTCTGGCTCTAGACAGTTCCATCAAACTGTGTCATTTCTGGGGACTGACTGTGGTGTGACAGCAAATTTTGCATCAGTATGACAGCATTTATAGCCAAGCTAATTTAGATTACTTAGCAAATATTATGCCATGAAATCATGTATAAAATGATATCAGTAGGATCCAAATATATAGTATAAAATGTATTTCTTTACCCGCTAATTTGAACATGTCCTTAGAAAACTGCTGTACAAAGTTGTTCGCATAATTTCTTTGTAATAAATTCCCAGTGCTGCTTATTACTTTTGATTTTCTTATTCTCCAGATGGCTACACATTTGCACTCTTATTTGTCTGTTATTTCACTAAGCACAGATTTCTTACTGGGTGCTTTATTTATTTATATTTATTTATATCTTTGGTTTGTTTTGCAGCAACAAAAACTGTTTCTCTTAATGAAGAATTTAAGAACAATAGGAAATTAGTGGAAAGCTTAATTTTCCAGCTTGATTTAATACTTCTCAAAAGCTATACTGTTGGATGAATTTTGATTTCTTTACTGAATACTAACAAATTTCTAGAAAAAGATTAAATATTGCTTGTATTGAGATCTTTGCTTAGTCATAGTGATTTAAAAGAGGCCAAACATTTATACTTAAACATATTTCAATGATAGAATTACTAATGAAAGCATTACTACCTTTTTCCCTCGTGGCATAATGATAAACTCAGAGTGATATCCATTTTGATTTTCTTTGTGAAACGTATAAGAAAGTATAAGTATCTTTCCACACACACACACACACACACACACACACACACACACACACACACACACACAGAATATCTGCTATTGAATTATTGGTCAGTCATGGAGTGGGAAGCTATTAAGGTGCTTTACTGTTTAGAATGAAACATAATAGGAAACCTTAGCATTTTATTACATTTTCTCAACTAACAGCTTAAAGCTGTATTTATGGATAAATAAAACCACGTTGTGAAATTTCACCCTATTCATCTTTATTTTCTTATTCATTTTAGTCTCATATTTTCCTTCCCTATAGATGGCTTACTGGCCTCTGGTAAAGATCATAAGTGGAAGAACATTGAGTGACTAGTGGCGATGGGTTGGGGGCAGGGCAGCAGTACATTACCTGTTTTCAATCTAGTGTTTGAAGGCC
>NW_012115378.1:4457832-4459932 GCF_000951035.1 Colobus angolensis palliatus
TTTAGATAAGTTACTGGATGTGTTTCTCAAGGAGATGTGTTTCTTTGCTACTGAGAGGAACCTGGAGTGTGTAAAATCAGAAGGAAGAGCATCACAGGGTATTGGTATGTGCATCAAGGAGTATTCAATTTGTGTGTGTTTGTGTGTGTGTGTGTGTGTGTGTTTATAGAGAGGGCATGGGAGATTTATATTAAAAGTTGGGTTGGAGAAATCTATTACTACCATCTTTAAGCAAAACTTACAGTTCGGCTTAGAAAAACTCTGCTAAAAATGTTTAGGCTCTACTAATATACTTTTGCTGGTATAGAAAGCAGGAACCATAGCCCAGAAACTGAGTGTGTAAAGAACACCACACTCAAGTTTTTCTCTAAGTCAACTTAGAGAATTCCAATTCTGTGGTGCCTTTCTACTAGTTTAGCAGCAAATTTACCCTCAGTCAATCTTGATATCACTTGTATCCCTCTCTCCATACCCAACCAAACCCTCCTGCCATGTGTCATCTCTTCCACTGATAGTACCAGCCTTCTCATGGATCTTATAGATCACTGCTGACTTGATGTAGCCCCCAGGCCCATAAGAAGCTGAGTGCAGTTGGCAGCTCTCATGCCTGTGATGCAGCCTGCAGTGCACCCAGCAGTCATCTCTGCAAAATCTGGTCACCTCCTTTGCTGCTACCACAGCCTTGTTGGGCTCACAGACCTCTTCCATCACCACTGGGGAATACTTCTACACACCTCACTGATCCTACATTCCTCTCTAGGATATCCCATGAGTTAAGATCAAAGAGATTTCAGACTGCTTCTGCTTTTCTCCAGGTCAAAAACCTTTAGACAAAAAACTACAAAGTCTTGTTATGATATAAAAATGGGAGTAGATGAGCTGGGGGGCTGAATAGAGAGAACAGATGCAATTAATAATTCAGTATCTTCAGCTGATAAAATAATGTTTTAACAAATATGGTGCTATTTGGGGTAAAGGAGGGTGTAGTTTGATTACCTGGGAACCTACCGTCCTTTATTATAGAGTGGCTCCTAGTAGGAGTGTTTATATTACTGGCAGTAACAAGATTAAAGTTTTTCTCTAAGTCAACTAAATTTAAAGTTGTATATGAAAATTTGTGTTATAAAAGCTATGTATTTATTTTCATATCTACCAGAAAATATATCATCCTAATGTGAATTGGTGTAAATTGACTTAAATAACACCACAAACAGTAAGTGAAAATAACGAAAAATATGATGGTGGCATTCAAATAACCAGATGTGAATAGCCAGTATGACCTGTGAAAAATCGTGTTATTGAATTTTTTTAAAAATTGTTATGTTTATAATTGAGAATGCCTATAATCAGATGTTCTAAGGAAGATGTGAAGACTCTTGGTATGCAGGAAGTTTTCTTGGCTTTCAACACAGAAAATGTCCCAAATAATATAAATGGTTAGTTTTCCATGCTCTACTACTCCACTGTTAAAAGTAAAATCATTTGTATTTCACTTATGTAGACTTCATTCTTTTGGTTTTGAGGACAGTGAATCATCACTTGAGCCATTTCCATTATTATTGCTCATGTTCATTTTTAAGCAATTGTGATTTTTAGCTACTGATTAATATTTTGAATAGTTAACAAACTTAATAGTACAGCCCTCTATTATAACAGGTTAGACTATATTTTGCAAAAGTCCAACATCACCGTGGTTTAACAAAACAAAGATCTCTTCTTTGATGATGTTAGTGATATGGATAAGGCAGCTTTCCTTGATAGGGTCCTCTTCAAGGAGTGGTCTAGGGATCCGGCTTCTTTCACTGCAGCTCTACTGTCTGGAACACATGGCTTCTAAGGTTCCATGGAAAGGAAGAGGGCTGGAGAGGCAAATGGAATGATTTTAAGGTCAAGATCTACTCTACATTTCATTGGCCAGAATCCAGTTATGGTCCTGAAACTGTCTGCAAGAGAGGTCAGCAAATGTAGTTTTCCTATTTCTGAGAAAGAGGAAATTGTGCAATGAACCCATATTATTACTTCTACCACAATCCCAAAATATAATCCAGAGTAGTTAAGATATAAAAGACTATTTCATCAAAAGTGTTTCATTGTGCATTT
>NW_012115378.1:4459982-4461218 GCF_000951035.1 Colobus angolensis palliatus
TAGAAAGTAGGAACCATAGCCCAGAAACTGAGTGTGTAAAGAACACCACACTCAAGTTTTTCTCTAAGTCAACTTAGAGAATTCCAATTCTTTGGCGCCTTTCTACTAGTTTAGCAGCAAATTTACCCTCAGTCAATCTTGATATCACTTGTATCCCTCTCCCCATACCCAACCAAACCCTCCTGCCACGTGTCATCTCTTCCACTGAGAGTACCAGCCTTCTCATGGATCTTATAGATCACTGCTGACTTGATGTAGCCCCCAGGCTCATAAGAAGCTGAGCGCAGTTGGCAGCTCTCATGCCTGTGATGCAGCCTGCAGTGCACCCAGCAGTCATCTCTGCAAAATCTGGTCACCTCCTTTGCTGCTACCACAGCCTTGTTGGGCTCACAGACCTCTTCCATCACCACTGGGGAATACTTCTACACACCTCACTGATCCTACATTCCTCTCTAGGATATCCCATGAGTTAAGATCAAAGAGATTTCAGACTGCTTCTGCTTTTCTCCAGGTCAAAAACCTTTAGACAAAAAACTACAAAGTCTTGTTATGATATAAAAATGGGAGTAGATGAGCTGGGGGGGGCTGAATAGAGAGAACAGATGCAATTAATAATTCAATATCTTCAGCTGATAAAATAATGTTTTAACAAATATGGTGCTATTTGGGGTAAAGGAGGGTGTAGTTTGATTACCCGGGAACCTACCGTCCTTTATTATAGAGTGGCTCCTAGTAGGAGTATTTATATCACTGGCAGTAACAAGATTAAAGTTTTTCTCTAAGTCAACTAAATTTAAATTTGTATATGAAAATTTGTGTTATAAAAGCTATGTATTTATTTTCATATCTACCAGAAAATATATCATCCTAATGTGAAATTGGTGTAAATTGACTTAAATAACACCACAAACAGTAAGTGAAAATAACGAAAAATATGATGGTGGCATTCAAATAACCAGATGTGAATAGCCAGTATGACGTGTGAAAAATCATGTTATTGAATTTTTTAAAAAATTGTTATGTTTATAATTGAGAATGTCTATAATTCAGATGTTCTAAGGAAGATGTGAAGACTCTTGGTATGTAGGAAGTTTTCTTGGCTTTCAACACAGAAAATGTCCCAAATAATATAAATGGTTAGTTTTCCATGCTCTACTACTCCACTGTTAAAAGTAAAATCATTTGTATTTCACTTATGTAGACTTCATTCTTTTGGTTTTGAGGACAGTGAATCAT
>NW_012115378.1:4462139-4465217 GCF_000951035.1 Colobus angolensis palliatus
GTTAGTTCATCTTTTCTGTTTGGATATTTCATTTCTAATTACTGATTTTTCTAACTACTTATATATTAATCCAGAAAGTCTTTGTTATCCACATTGGCATTATCTTTTCCTGACTTGAGTGGTGATGCTGAGAAGCTTTATGTTTTTATGAAGTCATAACTCTAAAACATTTTGTGGTTTTGGTGTTATGCTCAACAACCTGATCTTTTATAAAAACATCTTTCTCTTGTTCATTTTGTTTTGTCCTTTTAAACTTTTAATCTATTTGACTTTGAGCCTAATTCTATGGTCTCAAGCACAGACTTTGTAATTCTTTCTCCTGATTCCGTTCAACCAGGCTTACAATTTAAAGCTTGATTGAAAAATACTGTACATGTTATTCTCATTTAAAAGCATTACTGCACCCAATTGTACATTAAAGGACCCTGAGAACTCTTTTTTTACTTTTTTTTTCACCCTAGGAACACGTTATATTACCCTCACTCCATCCACCCCTTAATTCTTTTTTTTTTTTTTTTCTGAGACGGAGTCTCGCTCTGTTGCCAGGCTGGAGTGCAAGTGGGCGATCTCAGCTCACTGCAACCTCCACCTCCTGAGTTCAAGCGATTCTCCTGCCTCAGCCTCCTGAGTAGCTGGGATTACAGGCATGTGCCACCACGCCTGGCTAATTTTGGTATTTTTAGTAGAGATGGGGTTTCAGTATGTTGGCCAGAATGGTCTTGATCTCTTGACTTTGTGATCTGCCTGCCTCAGCCTCCCAGGATGCTGGGATTACGTGGTGACACACTCCTGGGCTAAATCCGACTCTGCACTGCCCAGGGATAGCACCTGGTAAATGGTTTAACTTCTCAGTGCTTTAGGGTCTTCTCTACAAAATAGGGCCAGTAGGCTGCTGAGGAGTAAATGAATACCTGGTATGTTTTAAGTGTAAGCTATCATTTTTGTTTTTCTTGGGTTAAGACTTTTCTAGATATTTTATGTATTAGTAATTTCTCCAAATAAATAAAAACTTCTGGAGGAGTTGTCTCATTATTTTCTTATATACCTCCATACGTCTATCAAACATGTGCAGAAGTGTTCAATAAATAGTTATTGACATTCTTAAAAAATAGAATTGAAAGAAATTTCTTCAGGAACAAAAGCTATGTCATAATAAAACAGGCATAGTACTTTCTAATTCACAAAATAGTTTTTTCATAAGAATTTTGAAGCTTCAAATTTATCAAAATTTGTTCTTTTACATTTGAGACAAAAAGTACTTATTCAATATAAATGATGTAAGTACTTTATATTTTGTCAGAAAATGTAAATGCTTGTAGGATATTCACTGCAAAATTGTTTGATATAACTCAGAGGTGAAATAATAACACATGATACATGATATTGACCTAGGAAATAATTTAACATCATGAAAGCTGATTTGAATTGCCTGTCACTCTTTAAGTCTCAAGTAATTACCAGAAGGTGAAAAGCTCATCTCTTTACTCAGACAAATTCTGAATACTGTATGAGATATCTTTGTAGATATATGGGTAGAAACTGACTCTGTGAGTTCTAATTTGATTTATATGAGAAAAATGATATTTAATCTTTCCAAAGATGTGCTTGGCTTTAGCAAAACCATGAGATGTAATATTTAAAGCATCTTAACTCTAATCTATTGGATGTAATACAAACATAATATAAAGTCAATAGAACTTTACCAAAGAAAGAGAGGAGAGATTAGGAATCATAGTTATAGAGTTTAAAGATTTATGAAAGAAAGTATTGTAACTGTGTATAGGAAAGACGTGGAACAATTATCTTTTCATGATTTTTTACTATTTTGTAATATCTTTGCAATGTTACAAAAAATCTAGTCTATTATTGTATAATAAAAAAGATGGTAAAGAAGATATTTTTGTAAAAGCAATTCTTAAGGCATGATTTATTCTTGTCTCTTATTAAGTTACTATATATTTTCTAAAATAAGATTTTTACATTTTGGAACTTAAAATAACAGTCAATATTTGACAAGTACATTTTTGGTATTTCTGTCTGCTTTTATTGTTTTTGCTTTATTTGCAAATCGTTTTTCTTCATTGTTCGTTGAAATAACTTCGAAAATAATTGTTAAGAATGAATCATAGTGATTGCATCTTGAAAACTCGAATATTTTCCCTAGAAACTATAATTAGAATATTGACCTATAGTTTATTATAAAATGTGAATCTTTTCTATGTTTAAGGCAGGATTATGCTCCTTCACATTAGGAACAAATATTAAGTCTGGAAACTCTTTAAAATACATGTAAATGTTAATTATTTTACTTTATTTTATTAACAATAACTCAAACTTGGATTTTCAAGATCACGTTTCTCAGAAATTTTCACATTGTTGACAATCCTCATTTTATTATAATACAATTAAATAATTTTATATTCTGTTGGGCTTTCATTATAAAAAATAAAACAGACAAAGCCCTTGCCATTTCAGATCTCTTAATTCAGTGGGAAAAGTAACACACATACACAATTATTCAAGAGACTATAAGTGCAATATGATACTGAATTGATAAGAAAGTACAAAGAAAGAAGAAAGCAAATATGTTTTGTAGTGAGAAGTAAAAGGAAACTTTATATTCCTAAGGAAAGGAAGAGTAAAGAGGCTTTGCAAAGGAATGGCTTCATGGAAGCAGATGGCTTGTCTTGATGACTGGTGTGGTTAGAATATAGAATGTAAAATAGAGAGGCAAGAGATGGCAGGAATGTATGATTTAATATTTTTGTTGTCTCATGGGCATGCAACTTCTATGCCCTGTGAAAAAATTCCTTGCTATTACCAAAAAAGGTGTGTCTGGTCAAATTGATGGATTCCTTGAGGGTGCAAATTGCCTTATTCATCTATTCATCTTTGTTTCCTAAATAAGTCACAGTGACATAAACATAAAGCTACAAGCTAATGTTACTAAAGGAAACAATGGGTGGCTGAAATGAAATAAATCAAGCATTATAGAATATTGAAGTGGATCTTACAGAATAATTCAGTTAAGTCTCTTAGACATTTATTTAATCCTTTCAATATCATACTTAATAAATG
>NW_012115378.1:4465267-4465788 GCF_000951035.1 Colobus angolensis palliatus
GTTAGTTCATCTTTTCTGTTTGGATATTTCATTTCTAATTACTGATTTTTCTAACTACTTATATATTAATCCAGAAAGTCTTTGTTATCCACATTTGCAGTATCTTTTCCTGACTTGAGTGGTGATGCTGAGAAGCTTTATATTTTTATGATGTCAGAGCTCTAAAATATTTTATGGTTTTGGTGTTATGCTCAAGAATCTGATCTTTTATAAAAACATTTTTCTCTTATTGTTCATTTTGTTTTGTCCTTTTAAACTTTTAATCTATTTGACTTTGAGCCTAATTCTATGGTCTCAAGCACAGACTTGTTCCGTTCAACCAGGCTTACAATTTAAAGCTTGAGTGAAAAATACTGCACATGTTATTTTCATTTAAAAGCATTACTGCACCCAATTGCACATTAAAGGACCCTGAGAACTCTTTTTTTTACTTTTTTTTTCACCCTAGGAACACGTTATATTACCCTCACTCCATCCACCCCTTAATTCTTTTTTTTTTTTTTTTTTTTTTTTGAGACGGA
>NW_012115378.1:4470468-4471678 GCF_000951035.1 Colobus angolensis palliatus
CCTAAGGAAAGGAAGAGTAAAGAGGCTTTGCAAAGGAATGGCTTCATGGAAGCAGATGGCTTGTCTTGATGACTGGTGTGGTTAGAATATAGAATGTAAAATAGAGAGGCAAGAGATGGCAGGAATGTATGATTTAATATTTTTGTTGTCTCATGGGCTTGCAACTTCTATGCCCTGTGAAAAAATTCCTTGCTATTACCAAAAAAGGTGTGTCTGGTCAAATTGATGGATTCCTTGAGGGTGCAAATTGCCTTATTCATCTATTCATCTTTGTTTCCTAAATAAGTCACAGTGACATAAACATAAAGCTACAAGCTAATGTTACTAAAGGAAACAATGGGTGGCTGAAATGAAATAAATCAAGCATTATAGAATATTGAAGTGGATCTTACAGAATAATTCAGTTAAGTCTCTTAGACATTTATTTAATCCTTTCAATATCATACTTAATAAATGATTTTGTAGCTTCTCCTTTATGACTTCTAGTGATAGAATCTTTGTTACCTCATAATATAGCTTTGTTTTCTGTTGAAAAACTCTGCTTATCCGGAACATCCCATCTCCAGGTGTTTACAGAGATGCGGAAAAAAAGAAAAAAGAAAAAATGAATCGGGAACATCTCTACATGATATCCAAAATATTTTTCAGCTGGGTGTAGAACCACCACCTGTTAGTATGACTGCTATTTTTGGAAGAGAGCCTCTAGAAATGTCGACTTAGACTTGCTTCTCTCTCCTCTCCTCGGCCCCATCAGCCCCAGTATCATCATGAGGGCAGCCATGTTAGGAGACAGCATCCTCATCCTGGCCATGAATGTAGCCAGGGCCAGAGAACAGACTCAAGCAGTACAGTACAAGTATCCTGACTTCCCAGCAATGATTGATTGGATCAGATACGACACCTGATCTAAGTAAGGCTAATTAAAATCCTCTAGAGATAATTGGAATCAAGTGTAAGAATGAGTCAGCTTTCTCTGGTGGCTGAAGCTTTATATTATAAAACTCCGGAGGTGTCAGTAGCTAAGATTTCTGAAACACGGAGAAGTCAAACTGCAGAAAGAAAATTGAAATGACTATAAAAAGAGAAATCTGAGGCCACAGCAGGGAGAATGCTGACAGCATGTGAGTTCCTGTAATTCTGCTTTTCTTATGGATGGACTGCTGAAATTTCCCAGTATCTTTTCCATAAATATTGTGTTTCAGGTTACAGG
>NW_012115378.1:4472113-4472458 GCF_000951035.1 Colobus angolensis palliatus
TATTCTGTGGTCTTATGTGTTATGTTTAACCTTGCATAGGGGTTTAGAAGCTGTATGGATAAAATATTGGACACTTTAATTTTTTACTTTCAGTTCCAGAATACATGTACAGAATGTACAGATTTGTTACATACATATACATGGTGGTTTGCTGCCCCTATAAACCAGTCATCTAGGTTTTAAGCCCTGTTGACACAATTTTTATTTAAACTATGTGTTAGATCCACGACTACGCCAAATGTCATGCTCAGGGTCAGGTTCGAGCCCATGCTGAGGTTCAAGGGGAGTGAGTGGATGGGCAGATAGCTGAAAGAACACTTGGGGGGCTGTAGGCAGGTGAAATGC
>NW_012115378.1:4472881-4476375 GCF_000951035.1 Colobus angolensis palliatus
TTGAGGACAGCCAGTATAATTGGCAACCTGATTTAGACATTTTAAACTGTTAGTCTCAATAGTGGTTGGTCATTCTTCTGTTTCTGTTAATATTGAAATTCCTGTTTTCAGACCTTGGTTGAGATTCCGTCTCTGTTTCCTGTTTGCTGCCTTGCTCGGTTGTTTGTGTATTCTGTGGTCTTGTGTGTTATGTTTAACCTTGCATAGGGGTTTAGAAGCTGTACGGATAAAATATTGGACACTTTAATTTTTTACTTTCAGTTCCAGAATACATGTACAGAATGTACAGATTTGTTACATATGTATACATGGTGGTTTGCTGCCCCTATCAACCAGTCATCTAGGTTTTAAGCCCTGTTGACACAATTTTTATTTAAACTATGTGTTAGATCCACGACTACGCCAAATGTCATGCCCGGGGTCAGGTTCGAGCCCATGCTGAGGTTCAAGGGGAGTGAGTGGATGGGCAGATAGCTGAAAGAACACTTGGGGGGCTGTAGGCAGGTGAAATGCAGTTTAATTCAGCAGCTCTCTCATCAGTAGCTCTCTTGCACTAGCTCTCTCATTAGCAGCTTTCTCACACTGTCTTTATCTGAGTTGTCTGCTCCAGCTCTGTGGCTCCTGCCACCCCTACCCTTGCATGTCAGCCTCTACCTTGCCTTTAGGGTCAGCAGCTTAAAACTCTTTCTCTCTCTGGGCCATGCCATGGCTCCCTTGTGTCTATATGCGAGACAGACAGTTGTGGTTCTCTCTCTCTCTCTCTTTCTGTGGGTGCCAGCGCCCTGTCAAGTCCTATGCACAGCGTCAGAAGGGTAGTTACACCTTCTACAGACAATAGTGACTTAGAACCAAGTATGAACTTACACAAATAGTTTATATAACAAGTGGAGGTGTCTGCCTGTGCACCAATCCCACTGAGTCACACAGGCCTGGATGTCTGCTTTGGCCTATTCCTTGACTAAAGCACATCCATGTACCTTACACATTGACATTAAGTGAGTTCGAAATTTCAGTTATATTATAGGTGTAAAGCTGGAAAAAAGCAAGTAATTATTTTTCAAATATTCTATAGATTAGGAAGTATTTTCCATTGTTAAACCATTTTTATCTTCTTTACAAAAGACATGTAGACCTCTAACTAATACTAGGCATATTTGGATAAAATGAATCAGCTAAGCTATAGATAAAAACCAGGAAAAGTAAACAAGTGAATATGATTTTTATAATTACTGGAAGAATACCAATATATTTGCACTGTTTCCTGGAAAAAATAAAGGAGGGAATAATGGCTACTGAAATTATTTAAGATGAACTAAACTTTCTCAATATTTTCAGGAGAATATGAAAGAACAGGAAAGTAGTTTATTATTAATTGCATAGCTATATCAAAGCTATTAAAATAATAGATAAAAAACAATATGACAAAGATAAAATCTATAAATACAGATAAGTGTTAGGTTTTACAAGAGTAGGTGGCACTTACCATCATTAACTTTAAGGCTTTAATTTTTATGGGTGTTTGGAATGAGTTTTCTAAGTTGTCTAGTTGCTAACTTTAATTATTATTTGTGGATTTAAGTAATGGATGATCCAAACTGATGCTTTTTTTTTCCATTAAAAAATCAACATTTTGTCAAAGAAAAAACATGGAATAAAGTGAGAGAAGATCTTCATAATGCAAAGACTTAACAAAGTACTTTATCTAGAACTCTTGAAGGTAAAACACACATACACACCCCAACATGTGTTTCCCCACATGCTTACCCTAGAGATATTCTAGTGCTATACACAAAGAAAAGTGTACAAGTATCCTTAAAACAAAATTGGTTACAATAGGGAAAATATTTAAAAACAATGGAAATGTTCATCAATAGGATAATGGATAGACTAATACAATAAAATTCTATACAGCAGTGAAATAATACTATATAGCTGTATGTGGCAACATGAATACACCTAAAAACGTGCACTGAATAGGAAAATATTATGTAGAATTTTTTTACAGTATACTATTATTCAGATAGTATTAAAGCTAACTCTATACAGTATTTTGTTTGGAGGACATATATGTGGTAAAAATATACTGAAATCATTGGATCATGATTTTGATGGCTGTAATTTCTGATGAGGCAAGAAAGGAAATGTGACCACTGAGGACTAAATAGGAATTTAAATTGTATTATTAACTATTTTTTAGGCTGGGTTATAGGGTACAACATTATTTTTATACTGTTTTGCAATTTTTCACTATAAATAAAACAAGACAATTACCAATAAAATTGTGAGAGAAAATGGGTACAGTGAGGTTTTCTGACCAGAATGATAGACAGATTAGAATTTTTGCTTTAGCTATGAAGAAACAAACAAAATGAGAGCAATATAGTGACTTGCTGAGATGCTAGCATAAGAATGGTGAAACAAAAGGATGTATATATGTCATATAGTCTTGAAATGTGGAAACAAGTAAATATTTGAGTAAAAACTGGATAACAGAACCAATGCTAGAAAGCCTTACTAGACAGAGGGAAAAGTGAAGTTCCAGGCAAATCTGTAGGATTATAAACAGATTGCAGGTATTTCATTCATTCATGTGTTTTTCATCATACTTCCTTTCATTTTCAACCAGACTTTATGGATGTGCCAGGCATTGTATAGATTTGTGCTGTCCAGTATGGTAGCCAATAGCCACATGTAGCTATTTAAAGTAATTAAAATAAAATACAACTAAGAGTCAGTTCTTTGGTTGCTTTAGCCAAGCGTATTGATATTCAAGGGATCAGAAGTGATATCAGGTGATACTGTGGCTAGTGCTTACCATTTTGAACAGTACAGATTTAGAACATTTTCATTATGAAAGTTCTATTGGATGGTGCTGCTGAAGATGCTAAGATTAGAGAAGTGAATAACATAGATTGTATATTCTAATGAAAAAAAAAGAGAGTAAAGGAAAAGATTGTAAAAGTGTAATGTAATGTTACTATGTCATTAGAAGAAAATAGAATAATTGGCCAGAGAGGAAAGGAAAATGGGTAAAGACAATCAGACTGTAAATACTAATGAAATGGTTTCCTTAGATCATAACAATGGGAAAAAAAGCATTTCTATTTATTGTAATGGAGTAGAAAAGAAAAGAATGTGTGGCTTCATGCATACCAAGAGAAACAATTATTCTAAGAAAAGAGCACAAAAGAGATTTCTAGTAAGATAAGAATTTTAAAATGGTAATTGAAATAGTAATTCAAGAGGATGTATGAGCTCCCTAGCACAAACAGAAGAATAAGAAACCAGTAGAGGAAGACCCCTGCATTGCCAAAGCAGAGGCATGTAAGGAAGGGCACAGATGTCTTTGCTTTGTGGGTTTTGGGATATGAATTCAAATCTAAGTCTGATTCCTTCTGTTTCTTCTCTGAAATAGGAGGTGATATATTTCAAAAGAGAGAAGTTGGAAATAGAGAGTTTAAGAAGATATGTTTTGAAACAATTGATGTGTAAAC
>NW_012115378.1:4478390-4479573 GCF_000951035.1 Colobus angolensis palliatus
AAAGAAAGAGATTGCTGGGTTGAATGGTAATTCTATTTTGAGTTCTTTGAGAAATCATCAAACTGCTTTCCACAGTGACTGAACTAATGCATAAGTGTTTCCTTCTCTTCACAACCTCACCAGCATCTGTTATTTTTTGACTTTTTAATATCCATTCTGACTGGTGTGAGATGGTATCACATTGTGGTTTTGATTAGCATTTCTCTAATGATTAATGATGTTGAGCATTTTTTGATATGCCTGTTGGCCACGTGTATTTCTTTTTTGTTTGTTTGTTTTTTTGACAAGTCTACATGTCATTTGCCCACTTTTTAATGGGATTCTTTGGTTTGTACTTGTTTGCTCAAGTTCCTTATAGATTCTGGAAATTAGACCTTTGTCAGATACACAGTTAGAAAATATTTTCTCCCATTCTGGGGGTTGTCTGTTTACTCTGTTGATAGTTTATTTTGCTATGTAGAATCTCTTTAGTTCAATTAGCTCCCATTTGTCAATTTTTGTTGCAATTGCTTTTGGCATCTTCATCATGAAATCTTTGCCAGGGCCTATGTCCAGAATGGTATTTCCTAGGTTATCTTCCAGGGTTTTTATAGCTTTCAGTTTTATATTTAAGTCTTATTTCATCTTTAGTTGATTTTTGAATATAGTGGTGTAGGGACAGGGTCCAGTTTCCATCTTTTGCATATGGCTAGCCAGTTATCCCAGTACTATTTATCGAAGAGGGAGTCCTTTCCCCGTTGCTTGTTTTTGTCAACTTTGTCAAAGACCAGATGGTTGAAGGTGTGCAGCTTTATTTCTGAGCTCTTTATTTTGTTTCATTGGTCTATGTCTCTGGTTTTGTACCAGTACCATTCTGTTTTGGTTACTGTAGCCTTGTAGTATAGTTTGAAATGGGGACTTTTTTATTTTTTTGGTTCCATATGAATTTTTTAGAATAGTTTTTTCTAATTCTGTGAAGAATGTCATTGGTAGTTTTGTAGGAATAGCAATGAATCTGTAAATTGCTTTGGGAAGTGTGGCCATTTTAACAATATTGATTCTTCAAATCCAAGACTATGGAATAATTTTCCATTTATGTCATCTGTGATTTCTTTCAGTAGTGTTTTGTAATTCTCATTGTAGAGATCTTTCACCTCCTGGTTAGCTGTATTCCTAGGTAATGTTTTGTGTGTGGTTATTGTGA
>NW_012115378.1:4484290-4484717 GCF_000951035.1 Colobus angolensis palliatus
GTTTCTCCACATACTTGCCAGCATTTCATGTTGCAACTATTTTTTTTAAATTTTAGTCATTTTCATAGATGGAATTTGCACTTGGCACTTTTACTGCTGGGCAAGGGTGGGAGTTCCAGCTCCTTCTGGCTGGAAGGGGTAGGAGGAATGCCTTGTTACTTCTCTCTGTGTGGCTTCCACTGACACCATGAGAGTGGTGTAGCCTTTTTACTGCTGGGTTGTGGTGCAAGTAATGTCTCATACTATCCCATGGGGAAGAATAAAGGTAATTCTTTACTTCTGGGTGTGGGTGGAAGTCCAGGCTCCCCACATAGTTTTCACATGACCTTGAAATGGTGGGAGAGTTGGGGAGTAGGGTGTGGTGCTTGAGTCCAATCAGTAAGGACGAAAGTCTTTAATCCCTACTGTTTCCTCTGATACCACCCCA
>NW_012115378.1:4484767-4485120 GCF_000951035.1 Colobus angolensis palliatus
TTGTGTCTCTGCCAGATTTTGGTATCAGAATGATGCTGGCCTAATAGAATGAGTCTAGGGAGGAATTCCTCCTCCTTGATTTTTTGGAATAATTTCAGTAGGAATGGTAACAGTTCTTCTTTATATGTCCGGTAGAATTTGGCAATGAATCTCTCTGGTCCTGGACTTTTTCTGGTTGGTAGGATTTTTATTACTGATTAAATTTTGGCACTCATTATGGGTCTATTCAGAGTTTCAATCTCTTCCTGGTTCAGCCTTGAGAAGCTTTTTATTTTGAAATAATTATAGTTTTATAGGAAATTGCTTAGAAATACACAGGAAAGTCCTGTGCTCCCTTCAACTATCAGCTCCCA
>NW_012115378.1:4485170-4486620 GCF_000951035.1 Colobus angolensis palliatus
TTATTTAGTTTTTCTGGTAATTTTGTGTAGTAGAGAAAATAAAATTATATGTTTCAACTATAATCTTCATTGAATTAAAAAAGTTAATGTCCATAAAACACTGTTATATTCTTTCAACATTTAGTTATGCTCTTTTCTATAGCTACCTTTTCTTTAAAAGTTGGTCTTTATGAGGTAGAGTGGTTTATTTGGAAGAGCACTAGTCTTGAATTTAGAGTTTTCTTTCATAGCACTTTTGTCTAAGAAGTCTTTTTTCATTGCATTAATTTGCTAATTTCAGTCAAGATTTTCTGACTTGTAAAACAAACAAACAAAAAATAAATTAGATGATTTCCAGTCTCTAAACTCTTTAATGATTTAGATCTGCAAATTAAATGAGACAATTGTTATTTCTATGTTTATAGAATTATTTTCTTTCTGTTCAGCACTTTAGGCTTCTAATTAATACCAATTCGCAGGAATTATAGGGAACAGAGAAACTTGTTAAATACAGCACAGGGAGGTTGCCAGCGATGTGGAAAAATCTATAGGACAAAATATTTGATATTTACATAGGTAAAGTAGAGTGAGAAAAAAATGGAACAGAGAACACATAGACTAAAAGATAATTAAGAGACATTTCACTTAAATGCTATGTATGGACCTTTTTTGTATTATTACTTTAAACCATTCTTAAAAACAGAGAATATGAGACAAAAATGTGAACACAAAAGATGTTTAGTGATATTAAAATATCTTTAACTGTGTTAATTACATTATTGGTATTATGGCTATGTTTAAAAATTTTTTGAAGTATTTACAGATACAATAATATGATGCTTGTGATTTGCTTAACCATTATCAGAAGTAGGGGTGACAGGGCAGTTGGTGGGTGTATAGAATTCAGAATTGACCACAAATTGATAATTGTTGAAATTGGTTGATGGACATATAGAAATCCATTGCACTTTTTGCTCTACTCTTAAAATATTTTGAAAAGGAACTGAAGGAAGGTAAAGAAGAGATGGTAGTAAAGTTAAACTTTTATTATATGAAATGAAAACATCGTGGATTCTAGAATCTCCCCAGGGCTTTGAACCCATAGCTGCAATTGCCAATGCTAAATTATCTCATGGTCAGCCTAGGTATTGGTGTAAGTCACCAGCAAAGTAGAAGATCAAAGATCCCTCTTTAATGAAGATTTTTATATTTGATATTTCTGAATGAGATCATAATAGTCCTAATAAGAAAAAGAGTACATTGTTGGACTTCCTTACATTTTACATATAATTTAGTACTGATACATAATATATATAAGAATATATATATAAGAATATATATTATATATCTCATATCTTTTATAGTAGAAATTTTTCCTGACAGTTCTTGAATTGCACATTTTTAGTAAAATTAAATACAAACTAATTTAGATTCATGATATTTACATATTTTTCTTTCTAATTGGGTTTTA
>NW_012115378.1:4489085-4489428 GCF_000951035.1 Colobus angolensis palliatus
GATTATCAGTTAAAATTTACTTTTATCACTTTGGCTTCACACCATCATCAAACTTCCTATTCTGTATATAAGACAACCAACCGTTATAAACAACATTCAGCTAATCCAGCAAAGCATTGAAATGTCTGCATTTAAGCCACAGGAATTTATCAATCCTGTGTATTTGTTGCCAGTGTTTATTACTATGTCTTCGAATATTTTAAACTTTTAAGTCTAAAGTCCATCTTTGCTGGATAATGTACTCAACCTATTTATGTACTAACTTTTGAAAAAGCTTGTCATTAATTCTATCACAAGAACACAGTGGGAGGTCATATTTACTAACTTCTGTGAAACTACATTC
>NW_012115378.1:4489478-4490374 GCF_000951035.1 Colobus angolensis palliatus
ATGTGCACGCATCTTCCTATTCATGATTTTTAAAGTGAGACTTCTAATGTTTTGTCATTAAATATGAGTTTTTATGGTTTGTAAAGATCGTTCTTTATAATTTTCTATAAATTGTGAACCTGTTGTGAATTTTATTAATGCTTTTTCTACATCTACTAACATTTTTCTGGACTTTTGTTTCCTTTAATCTTTAAATTTAATGACTTGCGTGCATGGATTTAAAATTTTTAAACAAGCTTCATTCCTGGGACAAACAATTTTTTAAATTTTATTGTAATTTAGTATATTTCTAGATCTTTTTTCATAATCATTTGTTTAGGATTTTTGCATCGTTCTTATTCAGTAACATTGGCCCCTATGTTTTCTGAACATTTCTTGTCTTGTTTTGGTAATAAGGGTTTTATAAGTTCAAGATTGAATTATAGAGTGCTTCTTTATTTTCTGTTCTTCAAAAAAAGATAATATATTTTTATTATTATTTTCTGGAATATTTGGCTAAAATTATTGATACAAAATATTGATTGACCTTAGTACTATTCAAGTTTTATGGTTATCTTCTATTCACTATTGATTAGCAAGTTATAATTCTTTCTTTTAAAAATCTGTTTGGTTAAATATTAAATGTATTGGTACAATACTGTTAATAATAGTCCTTATTTTTATATCTATATGCAGTTGTTTCTTCTTTACACTTGTAATATTGTATTTGTTTCTTCTCGTTCTCCTCTGTTTAGTCTTGACAATCTTGCCAGAGGTAATTCATTTGTGTTAAACTTTTCAAATTGCTAAGATCAAAACTTGTTGATTATCTCTAGGTTTTTGTTGTTATTTTGCTTTATATTTTATTAATTTGGAATGTTATTACCTTCCTTCTCTTCCTTCTACTTTCTTTGTGT
>NW_012115378.1:4493429-4494893 GCF_000951035.1 Colobus angolensis palliatus
AATTCCTTTGTATGACTGAATAATATTATTCTTTATGAGTATTCTACATATTGTTTATGCATTCGTAGGTAGATAGATGTTTTAGTTGTTTCTATTTTAGGGCTATTATGAATAATGCTGCTATGAATATTTGAGCACAAGTTTTTGTGCAAACATATGTTTTCATTCCTGTTGGGTGTATAGTTAGGAATGGAATTGCTGGGTCATTTTGTAATTCAGTGTTTAACTTGCTTAGTAATTGCCAAATTGCTTTCCACAGAAGCACCCATAGTTTACATTTCATAATACAAAATACGTGGACTCCAGTTTCTCCACATCCCTACCAAAAGTTATTGGTTTCTTGGTTTGTTTTTGCTTTATTATTATAGCCTCCTAGTGGCTGTGAAGTGATGTTTCACTTGTTTTTCTTTTAAATTAGTAGACTGTCTTTAGAGTATTTTCAGGTTTATGGAAAGCTGGTACGTAATACAGAACTCTCATGTACTCACTATTTCCTAACCTACATTCATGGTTTCCAATATTATTAACATCTCGCATTAGTGTTGTATATTTGTTAAAGTTGATAAACCAATATTGATACATTTTTATGAACTAAGGTCCGTGGCTCATTCTTTGCGTGGTACAGATCTGTGGGTTTTGACAAATGCGTAATGTTATCTCATGCTTCCCAGACTTCTTTCCACCTTAGGTTTAACAAAAAGTCTAGAGGGGCTGAAGTGAGTATTTCCCTTCTCTCAATGGGTTAGTCTCTGTTAAGGTAGTTTCCCTTGAGGGGTAGTGATAGACAGAACCTTCCAGGCATATTTCAAAATGGCAGTTCTCACCCTGGGAATAATCGAAAATAGTTACTTTTCCCCTTCTAGAAGTAGGAAGTATTATTCCCCAAATTTCAACTATGAGAATATGGTGGAGCTGGAGATAAAAGTAAAAACATACTTGGCCCTCTAAGACTGACTCCCCAGAAGTTTTTAACTCTCAAACTAGTCCACACTCAGCCTCCAATAGTTAATCAATTAGATTTTACACTTTTCTACCCATTTTTGGCTCCAGCAACTTCTGCATTAGCCTGACCCTCCAGTTTTTGGGGTGTCAGTTTGCATTGTAACCTTAATTCCCTGATGAACCTAAGAAAAATTGTTGAGTTTTTCCTTTCAGTTTTTTCTTTTAAGAAAAATCGAATGCTGACTTTCAAGATTTTTATGTGTCAAAGTGTAACTGTAATTTCCAAACTGATTTTGACAGAGGTCTATTTGTTTTATTCCTCTATATGAACCATTTGTTAGGTTTTGTTTTGTTTTGTTTTGCTTTGATGTCATACATTTTTTTTGAAAACTGGGCATTTAAAATAATAGAATGTGAAAACTTGTGGACATCATATTCCTCTTCTTCTCTAGGGTTTGCTTTCCCTGCTGGTTTTTGTAGTTGTTAATTTAGCAACTTTTCTGAATTAGTTCTCTGAAGCAC
>NW_012115378.1:4499922-4500258 GCF_000951035.1 Colobus angolensis palliatus
ATGGCAGTGCAGCAGCTGTAGTCCCAGCTGCTTGGGAGGCTGAGGTGGAAGGATTGATTGAGCTTGGGAGTTTGAGTATAGCCTGGGCAAATAATGAGACCCCTCCTCTAACAGTAACAACAACAACAACAACAACAACAAAGTCCTCAAAATCCGGATACTATTCTGGTTACAAACCACTGAATAGATAAGTGTAATATATAAATTCTCATGTCTCAGAAATGTAAGATATCTCTAGAACAGTTGGATTTTGATAGATGCGAATTCCTTTAAATCTATTCTTTCTAATAATATTAGCCTGACTTTTTCCTGATCATGCTCGCAGTTTTGGAAGTG
>NW_012115378.1:4500937-4502986 GCF_000951035.1 Colobus angolensis palliatus
GTCATATTTAGTGAAAATAATTGCTCATCTACCTTATGAATTTCTATCTTGAGTCAAAGAAGATAAAATTATCATGTTTCATATATTATTAAATTCAATCTAAATGCATCACTAAATGTTATATATATATCAAGTTAACTTTTATAATTTTAGTATCTTTTGAAAAATTTTAAATTCTGGAGTTCATCAGGAATTTACATTAGAAAATTTGTTTACTGATAGAGTGGTTTTGATGAGCACATGCTGTTGGAATTGTGTCCCTGGAATACTGTGTAACAATACAGTTATCCACCAAGGCAGAAACATGAATTAGAGCATGAATTTATTTGAACCAATGTTTTTCAGGGTCTGTTTCTTGTGCAGCTCTTTGTAGAAACTGACTATAGGCACATCTCATTTTATTGCACTTCACTTTATTGCACTTTACAGATCCTGTGTTTTGTTTTGTTTTGTTTTAATTTGAGGTTTGTGGCAACCCTGCTTCCAGCAAGTCTATTGGCATTTTTCTAACAACATATAGAAAAACTTCATATATCTGTGTCACATTTTAATACTTCCTGCGATATTTCAAAAACTTTTTCATTATTTTTCTATCTGTTATGGTGACCTGTGATCAGTGGTGTTTGTTATTACTATTGTAATTGTTTTGGTGTAACATGAACTACACACATATGAGACTAACTTAATCAATAAATGTTGCATGTGTTCTTACTGTTCCACTGTCTGTGCCCCACATCTCTTTCTCTCTCCTGTAGCCTCCTTGTTCCCTGAGACACAACAATATTGTACTTAGGCCGTTAGTAACCTTACAATGCTCTCTTAGAGTTCAAGGGGAAGGAAGAATTTTGTGTCTCTCACTTTAAATCAAAAGCTAGAAATAGTTAAACTTAGTGAGAAAGGCATGTTGAAAGCTGAGATAGACTGAAAGCATAGTCTCTTGTGCTGAGCTGTTAGCCAAGTTGTAAATGCAAAGGAAAAGTTCTTGAAGAAAATTAAAAGTGCTACTCCAGTGAACATATGAATGATAAGAAAACAAAACACCCTTGTTGCTGATATGAAGAAAGTTTTAGTGGTCTGCATAGAACATCAAACCAGACACATCATTCCCTTAAACAAAAGCTTAATCAAGAGCAAGGCCCTAACTCTATTCAATTCTGTAAAGGCTAAGAGAGGTGAAGAGGCTGCAGTAGGAAAGTTGGAAGCTTGCAGAAGTTGGTTCATGAAGTCTGAGGAAAAAAGTCATCTCCATAGCATAAAAGTACACAGTGAAGCAGCAAGTTATCCAGAAAATCTGGCTAAGCTAATTGATGAAGGTAATTGACATGCTGAACAACAGATTGTCAATGTAGGCAAAACAGCCTTTTATCAGAAGAAGATGCCATCTAGAAATTTTATTGCTAGGGAGGATAAATAAATGCCTGGTTTCAAAGCTTGAAAGGACAAGCTGAGTCTTTTGTCAGAAACTAATGCAACTGGTGACTGAAGTTAATGCTTATTTACCTTCCCCAAAATCCTAGGGCCCTTAAAAATTATGTTAAATCTCCTCTGCCTGTGTGCTATAAATGAGCCAACAAAGCCTAAATGACAGTACATCTGTTTGTACCTTGGTTTACCAAATGTTTTAAGCCCACTGTTGAGACCTACTGCTCAAAAAAAATTTCTTTAAAATATTACTTCCACTGACAACATATACATCCAAGAGCTTAAATGGAGATGTACAAGGAGATTAATGTTGTTTTCATACCTGCTAACACAATATCCACTCTGCAACCTGTGGATCAAGGAGTAATTTTAACTTTCAAGTTTAATTAATTAAGAAATGCATTTCATAAAGCTATAGCTACCATAGATAGTGACTCCTCTGATGGATCTGGGTAAAATAAATAAAAAACCTTGAGGAAAGTATATACCATTGAGAATATTCATGATTCATGATAGAAGGTCAGAATACCATTAACAGGAATTTGGAAGAAGTTGCTTTTAACTCTCCTGGATGACTTTGAGGGATTCAAGGCTTCAGTGGAGGAAGTTACTGAAGATGTGGTGGAA
>NW_012115378.1:4504976-4600434 GCF_000951035.1 Colobus angolensis palliatus
AAGACAGAGATTCACCTTGTTGGTCAGGCTGGTCTCAAACTCCTGACCTCAGGTGATCCACCCACCTTGGCCAATCATTAACTTTTTAAAACTGAAATATTTTTAATTAAAGTATCTTTTTATGGTTTAGACCTAAACAATATTTAGACAATGTTTAGAAATATTTTATTGTTTTAGATATAATATCACATACTTAATAGACTACAGTATAGTATAAATATAACTTTTCTATGCTTTTGGAGACCAAACACTTTGTATGACTCACTTTATTGCAGTTGTCTAGAACTGAACTTACAATATCTCGGAAGTATGCTTGTATTCTTGGTGTGGTCATTATTTCACTCTAATGTGTTCCCTTATTCCTCCTGTTACTGTATTTTTCATTCAGTAAATATGTATTAACACTTACTATGTCTGGGGTTCTTTGCTACTTGTCAAAAATACAGTGGCTGTAAGTAGATATACTCCCTGCCCTCATGAAACTTGTGTGTTGAAGGAGAGAGACGTCATAATTTATCTTGGTAATTTAGGAAAATCATTATGAATGCTGAACTTTGGGACATTCGGTTTTTGCATTTCATATGATGATTTCCTATTAGCACAAATCTCAATTTTATAACAGTAAATTGTAGATTTTCTAGTGTGAATTAAATTTTTTAAAAGAATTCTTTGAGATACCTAAAATATTTGTAAAATTATCTGATAGCTTTTTAAAATTTTTAATTTTTGTGGGTATCATATCTTATGGAATATAATTTATTTTCATATGTCTGTTTTTGTATAAAGAAACTGTTTCTTTTCATTGATCTACACATTTATTTCTTGCAACAGTCTTTGAAATATATCCTTAGAATATTAGACATATTCAGATATTTAAAGGACAAGTCCCTCTCTCCACTACAAACATGTACACATATTTGCCATGGTTTTTAGATTTTTTGATATTATTGCTCACTTTTAAAATTTAAAAATAATTATTGAGTCACAAATAAAATAGGTCTAATATTTTTATGGGTTATTAAACCAGAAAAAAGAGATACTTTTACAATGTTTATATTCCTAATGTGAACCATAATTCACATTCTTGTTTGTTTCAACATTTTTTTATGTTCTAGTAACATTTTATACTACCACAATTTTTTTAAAGCCTAGATATAATTATTAAATATGTTCCTACATAGGTTATACTTTTGTAACTATAGTGATACGTCTTTAGGGTTTATTTTTATGTCATTGGTGTTGGCAATGCTGTCTTTTATAAAAATCATGCTGTATTATTTGTGACATATATGTAAACTCTCTTTAATCAGTTTGATTTTCTACTGAGAATTTTCTAGAGATGCAGTTATGACATGTATAAATAATTGCATTTATCTTTCTTCATGTATTGTGTTTTTTCAGTAAACGGGGCTATGTCACAAGGCCAATCTTACCATACTGTTGGATTTTTTAAATCCATATATAATATAATGTTGGAAATTAGATTAAACCTTCATTTAAGTTCTCTTGAACACTAAACCGAGAAATTACACAGAAAGCTTCTATTAAAATTGTGAATCTATTTATCATCCCAGAATGTCACCCAAGATGACCTCCCACTTCCTTCCACAGTGTGTTCTATCAAACACCCTTTTGCAGAGAAACAGTATCAAACTTTGTCTTTCTCTTCTACTTACCCCCTCAGCCCTTTCTTATGTAATTTAGCATATATGTCTTTATTTGAATGCTTATTTTCTTCCTGTACCCTTACTAGTGCAATATAGGGCAGAGTATTTGACTCAGGAAGCAAATATTTTACTTTATTTTGTTTTACCTTTTATAGGTTTAACATGTCAGAAAGTAAAGGCTCTCAGAGAAAAGGCATGGTCAAGGACAAATGAAGGTATCCAAAAGCTACTATATATAATTTTTATCTCTTTTTTTCTGTCACATATTAATTTCTTTCAAAAAATTATAAGCATGAAAATAATTTCAGGCATTCTTCTGTTCTGCCTAATTGATGTTCTGTCAATGAATACAATTGCAACACTTCTTTAAAAAAATGCTTATCTATTGCTAGTGTATGTTATATACTCCATTTCCTGTGTTCCCTTTTTCATTTTGAATAATGCATACTTAAGAGTGTACAAACTTAATATGTGGGTTTTTTCCATAAATGATTATGAGGAAACACCTGTGTCACCTTCCCTCACTCCACACATAGACATGCCTGGCGTTTCAGATGGTCTCCCTGTACTCTCCTGAGTAATACTTTATGCCCTCCACTACCTGGGCTTTTGTGCTGCTAATTTCCTTTTCTTTTTAATTTTAACTGTAGTGTGCCATATGTATGCATCCCTAAAGATATAATTTAATTTTGCATGCTTGTTAATTGAAATTAAACCGAGTTAATATATGTATGTTGCTGCCTTTGTTCAACATTACTTGTTATCTTCATCCTTGTTGTTACTGTTTTTGCTCAGTGTAATTTGTGGCTTTCATCCATTTTGCTGTACCATTGTCCAATACCATTCATTACATTTTTTGTTATTTTGAATAATGCTCCTGAAAACATCCTTGTACATATATCCTGTGTGAGTTTCTCTAAGGCATACCTATCAGCAGAACTGATAAGTATATGGTATATCTGTCGTTGGCATTATTTGATAATGCCAAATTATGTTCCAAAGTAATGACATGAATTTACAGTGACATAACAGTGTAGGAATATTCAAGTTGCTCCATTTTCTTCCTACCACTTGACATTGTTAGACTTTTAAAGTATTGACAATCCGCATACTCTGTAGCAATGTCTTATTGTGGTTTTAATTTAAATTTCCCTGATTATTACTGATGTTGAAAATTTTTTCATGTGCTTTTTTGGCATTTTGAGTTCCATTTTTGCAAATTGACTGTATCTTTGTTCTGGTTTTCTAATGAGTTGTTTGTCTTTTTTTTTACATTGATTTTCAGGAATTTCTTGTATAGTATGAATACTAGTTCTAAATCAGTCATATATTTAACTAATTTTTTTTTACATTTATGCCTTTTATTTTTAATCTATTTATATTGCCTTTTGATGCACAAGGGTTCTTATTATTTTTTCAAGTCAAAGCTTTTTACATATTATTCAAGGAAATCCTAGTCTAAGGTCATGCAGATATTAGTCCAAATCATCTTCTAAGCATTTTGGAGTTTTGACTTTTACACTTAGAGTTTCAATCCACTTGGAATTGATTTTTGTATGTTATTTAAGTTATGGTTTCTACCTTTCTTTTGTGTTTGATTACTTTGACTCTGTACTCCTTATTGCTTTTAAAAAATTATTCATGGGTATTCCCATGATGCTTAAAATACAGATGACTTCTTCCAGAGTATACTTGTTTTTGCTTCTGTCAGGAACATAGTGCTGTACCAATATGGCACAAACTTAAAACAAATTCAAGCATAGAGGCTTCGGTGGAGTGTCCAATGTTGAAAACTCAATCTGCAAATTTAAGTGATGAACAGCCAAAGTGTTAATGTCACAGGGGTGAGGTTTTCTGCTTTTGTTTTTATTTTTGTATGTTTAGTGTATACTCAGAGAAAATATCTCTACAATGTCTTGAGTTCTGGTAGAGGCCATTGGGGTGGTTCTTTCTGGTTAACCTTTACTCTGAGACTGTAGCCATTTGCTATCCAAACTTAAAATGAGTTTTACAATTTAGTTAGGAATTAAGGCATTCTAATTTTTTTGTGCTATAGACCCTTTTGAAGCCTGTTGAAGCTTATACTCTCTGAATCAAAATTATATTTTTATTATTTGTCATTAAAATTATATTTTAAATATATTATAAGAGGTATAGAAATATTTTGAAACTCGAGTAATTTTTTCCCCATCCATTTTCACAAATCACTTAAATTTTGTCTGTGGACCCTGAGACTAGGTTGTCTTTTTATTTTGTAAAACTTATAAGTCATCAAACCCAGCCCAAACTTTCTAGGAATTGTCAATGACTTTTGTGTCAAATGTCATTTTGCATCCTGTGCTCCACTTAAAAGTATAGTTTCTGCTCTTCTTTAGATTTTTGTCCTAGTAGTTTGTAACTATCTTGTTCATATATGTGTGTGTGTGTTGTGTGTGTGTGTGTGTGTATATCTCCTATTTTCAGTGGAAAAGTAGATCTGATAAACCTAGCCTGCCATTCCAAGAAATATGTGTTATATACAGTATTATTGTGTATTGAATTATACATTTATAATAAGAGGAATTTTTCTGGTTTATATAATTTAACAAGTTTAATCCTCTTCTGAATTCTATTTCTTCCCAAATTTGGGAGATAATGTGCTTTGGGACATATTCAAAGAGTGTGCTATTTAATATATATTCCAAGATACGCTTAGGGAAAAAATAATTCTGAGGTAAAATAAAACTGAGAAATTTTGTATAATTTATATTTTTCTTGAAGGTTTTTTTGATGAAGCTTAACACTGAAAACTCTAACAAGTCTTACAATGAAAAAACCTTCTTAAATAATATGATATTTGAGTATAGAACTGCATCTTTCCATATTTACAAGAATCTCTTGGAATTATATATTGTAAACAGGTTTTAAAGAGGGCTAGTATAGTTGAAAGACTGGAACTAGAAACAAAGTTTAAATTTTAGTTCTATCACTTACAAACTGTCAACCTGGTTTGGTTCACTACCTTTCTGGGCCACATTTTACTCATGTGTAAAATGAAAATTAATGTGTGTTATTGTAAAGATTAAGTATCATAGTATAATAAATATGAAGCTGTGGTTACAATGCCAGAAGCTCAGCAGCTTGGAAAATTGGACATTTGCTTCTAGTGCTCTATAGTAAACAAGCCCCTGTGGGTTGGAGCGGCTGATATATAAAGGAGACTTTTTTGCAGTTTTAGAATTATTTATTTCTGGCTAGGCATGGTGGCTGACGCCTGTAATGCCAGCACTTTGTGAGGCCAAGATGAGCAGATCACCTGAGGTCAGGAGTTCAAGACCAGCCTTGCCAAAATGACAAAACCCCATCTCTATTAAAAATACAAAAAATTATCCAGGCATGGTGGTGCGCACCTGTAATCCCAGCTACTTGGGAGGCTGAGGCAGGAGAATCGCTTGAACCAGGAGTCAGAGGCTGCAGTGAGCCGAGATCACGCCATTGCACTCCAGCCTGGCAACAGAGCAAGACTCCACTTCAGAAAAAAAAAAATTATTTATTTCCTATGTTTCCCTTTAATGTTTTAGTACACATACATACTTCACTTTTACCAGTATTTTAAATATTATTTATTTATAATTAAACATTTAAGTTCTGAATGTATTTCTGTTTTAAATACATTAACATTTCTTTACAAAGTGTTTCCTTTTTAATACATATTTTGTATGACATGGAATTCTTCCTTGACATATTTGTTATTTGGAAATATACATTAAATTTCCAAATACCTTTGAATTAACTTTATGTGACAAATTTCTAATTGTACAGTAGATTAGTTATATAGTGCAGCTAGTTTCTACTTATTAAAATTTTTGAATTATCATTGTCTAAGATACCTACTTTTACTACCTTTAAATGATATAATCTGTATCTTTTTGCGATTCATAATCTGTATATCAATATTACCTTATTGTATTCATCACATCCTGTATGTTATTTCGTTATTCTGAACTTCATATGCCACAGATAAATGGCAGTGATTTAGATTTTTCCTCTATATTTTTTTCTCTAAATTTCTGTTTATGTTAAAAAATAAGATTTTTTTCTAATATAATGTGCTGTTTTATTACACACATATAGATTTTTTTATTATTATCTATAACTTCAGTTGTAAAGTAATAACTCTCGGTGTTGTTGAGCTTAAGTTCTAGATTTGTTCATATTTAGTCACATCAAGTTTTCTTTTTCAGAAAATAATTGTATGTATTTTATTTATAATGTTTTTCTGTATTATTTTATAATTGGTTCTTTTTGGGCAAATTTAGTCATTTATACATTATAAGTTATTTGATTAGCACTATCTTTTATCATTTTTATATGTTTTGAACTATTTCCTATTATTGAATATTTTTGCTATAAACTTTTGCCTTCTTTTATGCTTTCTTTAATGCTTTAGTGTGCTTTAACATAAATATTCTATCCGTAACTGTTAGTATATATTAACATAAGTTATTCTACAAGCATTTAAACCTTATATTTATGTATGTATGTATGTATATATGTATAATATATAAAAATATTTTAATGGTTTTAGAGTAAAACACTATTTTTTATTTTATAGCATACATACAAGAAAATGCCATCTTAAATTTATAATTTAATGCATTTTGATAAGTGCGTACATAAATGTAACTACCATGCCATTCAAGCTAGAAAAAATTTCCATCACCCCTGAAAGTTTCTTGCCTACTATAGGCAACTGTTATTTTGATTTTTATCACTATAGCTTAGTTTTATCTTTTTCTTGGACCTCATAATAATGAAATTAAATGTATCAATATATTTTTGAGATTCACCAATGTTACTC
This sequence comes from Colobus angolensis palliatus, assembly GCF_000951035.1. NCBI lineage: Eukaryota > Metazoa > Chordata > Mammalia > Primates > Cercopithecidae > Colobus > Colobus angolensis. Next base: position 4,511,484 of record NW_012115378.1, read on the forward strand.
CATGTATTTGCAGCCCATTCTTTCTCACTGGTCCACATTATATTATTGCATAACTACAGAGTATTTATTTAAATCTATTTTTCTGCCGATGGACATTTAGGTTGTTTCCAGTTTTCACTGTTATGAATAAAGCTATATAAATGGCCTGGGATAATATTTCTGTGGACCTATACTTTCATTTCTGTTTGTTAAAAGCTTAGGACTGGAGTTGCTGCATTGTAGTGTAGATATATTTAGCTTTATAAGAAAATGTCAAATAAATGATAATATATCCTTATGTTTTAGAATTTTGAAACACTTCCTCAGAGATTGTGAAATGAAACATTTCCCCTGTCTCTACATGTCCTCTTTCTAAAAACAACAGTCTCTTAATCTAGCAATTATAAATCCTACATATCTTATGTATTTATAATTATCAATCCTACATAACTTATATAGGATATATAATTGTAAATAAATCCTACATATCAATAGTTAACATAGTTAAGATATATATGTGTGTGTGTAGATACACACACACACACACACACACACACATCTCATTTTTTAAAAAAATGGCGACAAAGCTTACACACAAATCTCTGCCTTGCTAATTTTCACATAGTGTATCCTGGATACATTCTGTATCAACACATAATGACTTACCTGTTTGTTTTTAACAGTTTCATGCTATTTTGAATACCTTCTTATGAAAGAGTCAAATCAATTGAAGAGCAGAGAGAAAATATCTGAAGATATTATATTGTGGGTTTTGATTAATATTTGTATCATAGTTGTTTTTCTTTTAAGGAGAGCACTTCCCTAACGTAGTTTTTACATGGTGGTGCTTATTTTAACATTTTCTATAATATTAACTACTCACTAAAACGTGTGTTTTTTCTTTTTAAAAGGCAATGCCACGTCTCAAAGTTTGGTTCTCTATGGAGCCTCTAAGGAGAACAGTGAAAGTTGTCATGAAAGTAAAATGACAAATACTGAAGGTGAGGACTGAACGTAAATCATATAGTAAACTGTATAAGCTATATTTATACTCCATCATTAGTTTATGATGTCAATACTATTTCTATTTTGAACTAAATCCTGCATATCATTAATAGTTAACATAGTAAAGATATATAATAATAAAGATATAATGTAGTATATTGTATCAATAGTATATTGTTAACATAAAATCTGGGTTTATGATTGTTATGTAATTTCAGAAATGTATGAATTTTAAAATAAATTCTTAATCACCTAGGCTGTGACTGGCCTGTTCTAGATAGAACATTTACAGTTCATTGACATGTTTCTTCAAATAAAAACAAGACAAATGTTTTGGGGGGTGTATTTTTAATTTTTTAAATAATTATTTTATTTTATTTTTTTAAGTTCCAGGGTACATGTGCAGGATGTGCAGGTTTTTTACATAGGTAAACACATGCCATGGTCAATCCATCACCTAAGTGTTAAGCCCAACATGCATTAGCTCTTTTCCCTAATGCTTTCCCCAACTCTGCCCTCCCCCTGCAGGCCCCAGTAAGTGTTCTTCCCCTCCCTGTGTCCATGTGCTCTCATTGTTCAGCTCCCACTTATAAGTAAGAACATGTAGTGTTTGGTTTTCTGTTCCTGCGTTAGTTTGCTGAGGATAATAGCTTCCAGCTTCATCCATGTCCCTGCAAAGGACGTGATCTCATTCCTTTTTATGGCTGCATAATATTCCATGGTGTATATGTACCACATTTTCTTTATCTAGTCTATCATTGATGGGCATTTGGGTTGATTCCATGTCTTTGCTATTGTGAATAGTGCTGCAATGAACATAACTCATGCATGTATGTTTATAATAGAATGATTTATGCTCCTTAGCTTGTATACCCAGTAATGGGATTGCTGGGTCAAATGGTATTTCTAGTTCTAAATCTTTGAGGAATTGCCACTGTCTTCCACGGTGATTGAACTAATTTATGCTCCTACCAGCGGTGTAAAAGAATTATTTCTCTGCAACCTCACTAGCATCTGTTGTTTCTTGACTTTTTAATAACTGCCATTCTGACAGACGTGAGATGGTATCTCGTTGTAGTTTTGATTTGCATTTCTCTAATGATCAGCGATGTTGACCTTTTTTAAATATATTTGTTGGCCACATGTATGCCTTTTTTTGAGAAGTGTCTGTTCATGTCCTTTACCCATTTTTTTAACGGGTTGTTTTTTTCTTGTAAATTTGCTTAAGTTCCTTGTAGATTTTGGATATTAGACCTTTGTCAGATGGATAGATTGCAAACATGTTCTCCCATTCTGTAGGTTGCCTGTTCGCTCTAATGATACTTTCTTTTGCTGTGCAGAAGCTCTGTAGTTTAATTAGATCCCATTTGTCAGTTTTGACTTTTGTTTCAATTGCTTTTGGCAATTTCATCATAAGGTCTTTCCCCATGCCTATGTCCTGAATGGTATTGGCTAGATTTTCTTCTAGGGTTTTTATAGTTTTGGGTTTTACATTTAAGTTTTTAATTAATCTTGAGTTGATTTTTGTATAAGGTGTAAAGAGGGAATCCAGTTTCAGTTTTATGCATATGACTAACCAGTTCTCCCAGCACCATTGATTAAATAGGTAATCATTTACCCATTGCTTGTTTTGTCGAGTTTGTCAAAGATCAAATGATTGTAGATATGTGTTTTTATTTCTGAGTTCTCTATTCTGTTCTGCTGGTCTATGTGCCTATTCTTGTACCAGTACCATGCTGTTTTGATTACTGTAGCCTTATAGTATAGTTTGAAGTCAGGCCACATGATGCTTCCAGGTTTGTTTTATTTTTTGCTTAGGATTGTCTTGGCTATGTGAGGTCTTTTTTGGTTCCATGTGAATTTTAAAATAGTTTTTTCTCATTCTTCAAAGAACGTCAGTGGTAGTTTAATGGAAATAGTGTTGAATCTATAAATTGCTTTGGGCAGTATGGTCATTTTCATGATATTGATTCTTCCTATCCATAAGCATGATACACTTTTCCATCTGCTTGTATCCTCTCTGATGTCCTTGAGCAGTGGTTTGTATACTCCTTGAAGAGGTCGTTCATTTCCCTTGTTTTCCTGGGTATTTTATTCTCTTTGTGGCAATTGTGAATGGGAGTTAATTCATGATTTGGCTCTCTGCTTGTCTGTTGTTGGTGTACAGGAATGCTTGTGATTTCTGCACATTGATTTTATATCCCGAGACTTTGCTAAAGTTGCTTATCAGCTTAGGAAGCTTTTGGGCTGAGTTGATGGGGTTTTCTAGATATAGATCATGTCATCCTCAAACAAAGACAATTTGAATTCCTCTCTTCTTATTTGCAAACCCTTTATTTTTTCCCTTGCCTGATTGCCCTGGCCAGAACTTCCAACACTATGTTGAATAAGAGTGGTGAATGAGGGCATCCTTGTCTTGTACCCATTTTCAAGGGGAATGCTTTCCATTTTTGCCTGTTTAGTATGATATTAACTGTGAGTTTGTGATAAATAGCTCATATTATTTTGAGGTATATTCCTTCAATATCTCATTTATTGAGTTATTTACATGAAGGGATGTTGAATTTTATCAAAGGCCTTTTCTGCATCTATTGAGATAATCATGTGGTTTTTGTCTTTAGTTCTGTTTACATGATGAATTACGTTTATTGATTTACATATGTTGAACCAGCCTTGCATCCCAGGGATGAAACCGACTTGATCATAATGGATAAGCTTTTTGATGTGCTGCTGAATTTGGTTTGCCAGTATTTTACTGAGATTTCTGCATAGATGTTCATCAGGGCTATTGACCTGAATTTGTTGTTGTTGTTGCTGTATTTCTGGTGTCAGGATGATACTGGCCTCATAAAATGAGTTAGGGAGGAATCCCTCCTTTTCAATTGTTTGGAATAGTTTCAGAAGGTATGGTACCAGCTTCTCTTTGTACCTCTGGTAGAATTCAGCTATAAATCCATCCGAATCTAGGCCTTTTTTTAGTTGGTAGGCTATTTGTTACTGCCTCAATTTCAGAACTAGTTATTGGTCTATTTAGGGATTCAAATTCTTCCTGGTTCAGTCTTTATAGACTTTATAGAGGTGTTTATAGTATTCTCTGATGGTTGTTTGTATTTCTGTGGGGTCAGTGGTGGTATCCCCCTTATCATTTCTGATTGTGTTTATTTGGATCTTCTCTCTCTTTTTTTTAAATCAGACTCACTAGCAGTCTATTTTATTGATTCATTTTTTAAAAAATAAACAGCTTCTGGATTCATTGATTTTTCGGAAGTGATTTTTTGTGTTTATCTTTTTCAGTTCTGCTCTGAGCTTGGTGATTTCTAGTCTTCTGCTAGCTCGAGTTTGTTTGCTCTTTGTTCTCTAGTTCCTTTAGTTGTGATGTTAGGAGGTTGATTTGAGATCTTTCTAGCTTTTTGATGTGGGCATTTAGTGCTATAAATTTCCCACTTAGCACTGCTTTAGCTGTATCACAGAGATTCTGATACATTATTGCTTTGTTCTCATTTGTTTCATAGAACTTCTTGATATCTGTCTTAATTTCATTGTTTACCAGGAGTCATTCAAGAGCAGGTTGTTCAATTTCCATGTAGTTGTGTGATTTTGAATGGGCTTTTTAATCTTCACTTCTCATTTGATTGCACTGTGGTCTGAGAGAGTGTTTATTATGATTTCAGTTATTTTGCATTTGCTGAGAAGTGTTTTACTTCCAATTATGTGATCAATTTTAGATTAAGTGCGCTGAGAAAAAATTATGTTATCCTGTTTTTTGGGTGGCAAGTTCTGTAGATATCTATCAGGTCCACTTGGTCAAGAGCTGAGTTCAAGTCCTGGATCTTTGTTAATTTTCTCTCTCAGTGATCTGTCTAATACTGGCAGTGGGTTATTAAAGTCTCCCTCTATTATTGTGTGGGGGTCTAAGTCTCTTTGTAGGTCTCTAAGAACTTGTTTTATGGATTTCAGGGCTCCTGTATTGGGTACATGTATATTTAGGATAGTTAGCTCTTCTTGTTGAATTGAACCCTTTAACATTATGTAATGCCCTTCTTTATCTGTTTTGACCTTTGTTGGTTTAAAGTCTAGATTTTCAGAAACTGTGATTGCAACCTCTGCATTTTTCTGCTTTCAATTTGTTTGGTAAATTTTCCTCCGTCCCTTTATTTTGAGTCTATGTGCATCTTTGCATGTGAGATGTGTTCTTTGAATACAGCACACTGATGGGTCCTGTCTTTGTATCCAGCCTGCCATTCTGTGTTTCTTAATTGGGATATTTAACCCATTTACATTTAAGGTTAATATTGTTATGTGTGAATTTAATCCGTCATCATGATGCTGGCTGGTTAATTTTGCAAACTTGTTAATATAGTTGCTTCATAGAGTTGTTGTTCTGTGTACTTCAGTGTGTTTTTGTAGTGGATAGTAATGGTTTTTCCTATCTATGTTTAGTGCTTCCTTCAGGAGGTCTTGCAAGGCAGATCTGGTGTTCACAAAATTCCTCAGCAGTTGCTTGTCTAAATAAAGATTTTATTTCTCCACTTATGAAGCTTAGTTTGGCCTAATATGAAATTCTGAGTTGGAGTTTCTTTTCTTTTAGAATGTTGAATGTTGGCCCCCAATCTCTTCTGGCTTTTAGGGTTTCCATTGAGAGGTGCACGGTTAGTCTGATGGGCTGCCCTTTGTGGACGACCTTGCCTTTCTCTCTGGCTGCCCTTAACAATTTTTCCTTCATTTTTACCTTGGAGAATCTGATGATTATGTGTCTTGGGGGTAAATCTTTTCATGAAATATCTTACTGAGGTTCTCTGGATTTCCCGAATTTGAAAATTGGCCTGTCTTGCTAGATTGGGGAAGTTCTCCTGGATGGTGTCCTGAAGTGTGTTTTCCAACTTGGTTCCATCCTCCCCATCTCTTTCAGGCACTCTAATCAGTCATAGGTTCGGTCTCTTTACATAGTCCCATAGTTCTCAGAGGTTTTGTTTGTTTTCTTTCTTTCTTTTTTATCTAATCTTGTTTGTCTGCCTTATTTCTGCAAGAGAGTCTTCAAGCTCTGATGTTCTCTCTTCCGCTTGGTCGATTCAGCTGTTGATACTTAGTTTCCATCATGAAGTTGCCGTGCTGTGTTTTTCAGCTCCATCAGGCCATTTATATTCCTCTCTAAACTGGTTATTCTAGTTAACAGCTCCTGTAATCTTTTATCATGGTTCTTAGCTTCTTTGCATTGGGTTAGAAGATAATCCTTTAGCTCAGTGAGATTCATTATTACCCACTTTGTGAAGTCTACTTCTGTCAGTTCATCCATCTCACCATCGGCCCCATTCTGTGCCCTTGCTGGAGAAGTGTTGTGATTATTTGGGGGAGAAGAGGCATTCCAGCTTTGAGGATTTTCAGTGTTTTTGCATTTACTTTTCTTCATCTTCATAGATTTTTCTACCATTGATCTTTGAGGCTGATAAACTTTGGACGGGGATTTTGTGGGGTCTCTTTTGTTGATGTTGTTGTTGCTTTTTGTTTGTTTTTCTTCTAATAGTCAGGCCCCTCTTATGCAGATCTGCTGTAGTTTCCTGGGTGTCCACTCCAGACTCTGTTTGCCTGGGTATCACCAGTGGAGGGTGCAGAATAGCAAAGATTGCTACCTGCTCTTTCCTCTGGAAGCTTTGTCCCAGAGGGGTACTGACCAGATGCCACCCAGAACTCTCCTGTATGAGTTGTCTGGTGACCCTAGTTGGGAGGTCTCATCCAGTCAGGAGGCGTGGGGGTCAAGGTCCCACTTGAGGGGGTCATCTGTCCCTTAGTGGCTGTCCCTTAGTGGAGCTGGTGTGCTGTGCTGGGGGAATCCCCCTTGTCAGGATCAGCTGATCTCTTCAGAGCTGCCAGGCAGGAAATATTAAGTCCACTGAACCTGAGACCACAGTCACCCCTTCCCCAAGGTGCTCTTTCCTAGGGAGATGAGAATTATGTCTGTAAGCCCCTGACTGGTGCTGGATCACCTACAGAGAGGCCCTGTCCATGCCCAGTGAGGAGGGATCTAAAGAAGCAGTCTGGCCACAGCTGCTTTGCTGCACTGTAGGGAATTCAGCCCAGTCCAAATGTCCTCATCTATAAATGACCGCTCTGGGAGTGTCTGTCTTATGTGGTTAAGATAAGGACTGAAACATGCCCTGGTCTCCTGCAGTACCCTCAGGCTTCTTAGGGTGGGGAAAAAAGCTGCTGCCTGGTAAATTTGAGGTCATACCGGTTCTGTGCTCTCGAACCCTGTTTTCTGTTGTTTAAGATGTGTATCAAGACAATACATGCACAGCTGAGCATAGACCCTTAGCAGGCGTTTTTTGATTTTGCCATTTGCCTTGTGATCTTTATTGGCCTTACAAGCTTGTGATCTTTGTTCTCCATTTTGCCCTTTGGAGCATGTGATCTTTGTGACCTATTCCCTGTACATACACCCCATCCCCGTTTGAAATCCTTAATAAAAACCTGCTGGTTTTGCAGCTCAGGTGAGCATCATGGTCCTACCAATATGTGATGTCACCCCCAGAGGCCCAGCTGTAAAACTCCTCTCTTTGTACTCTTTCTCTTTGTCAGCTGGCCGACACTTATGGAAAATAGAAAGAACCTACGTTGAAATATTGGGGGCGTGTTCCCCTGATACCCATGGGACATACTCCAAGATTGAACACATGCTCAGCCATTAAGCAAGTCTTGATAAATTTTTAAAATTCAAAATTATATGAACCATACTCTCAGGCCACAGTAGAATAAAACTAGAAATAGAGTCTGGGTGGATTGCTTGAGTCCAGAAGTTTGAAACCAGCCTGGGCAACATGGTGAAACCCTATCTCTACAAAAGATACAAAAAATTAGCTGTGCATGGTGTCACATGCATATATTCCCAGCTAATTGGGAGGCTGAGGTGTGAGAATCACTTGAGTCCCGGAGGTCAAGGCTGCAGTAAGTTGTGATCATGCCACTGTACTCCAGCCTGGGCAACAGAGCAAGACTCTGTCTCAAATAATGTAAAAATAAGAAAAATAGAAATCAATACCAAGATCTCTCAAAACCACACAATTACATAAAAATTAAACAAATTGCTCCTGAATGACTTTTGGGTAAACAGTGAAATTAAGGCAGAAATAAAAAAGTTATCTGAAAATAAATGAAAACACAACATACCCAAATCTCTGGGATGCAGCAAAATCAGCATTAAGAGGAAATTTTGTAGTGCAAAATGCCCACCACAAAAGTTAGAAAGATCTCAAATTAACAGTCTAACATTACACCTAGGGGAACTGGAAAAACAAGAACAAACAACTCTAAAATTAGCAGAAGAAAAGAAATAACTAAAATTGAACAGAAGTGAATGAAATTGAGATCCAAAAATCTACCCAAAGAATCAATTAAAACATAAGTTGGTTTTTTGAAAAGATAAACAAGATTGATAGACCACTAGCTAAATTAACAAAGAAAAAGGAGATAAGACACAGACAAGCACAATCAAGAACAACAAAGGTGAAATTACAACTGATGCCACAGAAATACAAAAGATTCTCAGAGACTATTGTGAACATCTCTAGTCACACAAACTAAAAAAGCTGGAGGAAATGAATAAATTCCTAGAAACACATAGTCTCACCAGATTGAATCAGGAGTAAGTTGAAACTCTGAACAGATCAATATTGAATTCTGAAATTAAATTGATAGTAATAAGCCTACCAACCACCAAAAGCCCCAGACCAAGTTGATTCAAACCTAAATTCCACCAGCCATACAAAGAGAGGCTGGCACCAATCCTACTGAAACGATTACAAAATATCAAAGTGGACTCTTCCCAAACTAATTCTACAAAGCCAACATCACCCTGGTACCAAAACCTTGCAAAGACACGATGAAAAAAGAAAACAACAGGCTGATATCCTTGATGAACATAAATACTAAAATCCTCAGCAAAATACTAGCAAACTGAATTCAGCAGCACATCAAAAAGTTACTTCACCATGATCAAGTAAGGCTTTATTCCTGGGGTGCAGGTTTGGTTCAACATATGCAAATCAATAAAGTAATTCACCATATAAATTGAATTAAAAACAAAAACATTATGATCATCTCAGTAGATGTGGGAAAAGCTTTTGATAAGATCCAATATCACTTCATGATAAAAATGTTCAAGAAACTAGGCATAAAAGGAATATACCTCAAAATGATAAGAGCCATCTATGACAGACCCACAGCCAGCATCATACTGAATGAGCCAAAGCTGGAAGCATTCCTCTTTAGAACTGGAAGAAGATGAGCATGCCCATTCTGACTACTCCTATTCAACATAGTACTGGAAGTCCTTGCCATAGTAATCAGGTGAGAAAAAGAAATAAAAGGCATCCAAACAGGAAGACGTCAAAAAGAAGTCATTGTTCCTTTGCTGACAATATGATTGTATACCTAGAAAACCCTAAAGACTCTACCAAAAGGCTTCTAGAGCTCATAAACGGTAAAGTTTCACAGTACAAAATTAATGTACAAAATTCAGCAGCAATTCTATATGTATTTCCAATAGTCACAAGATAACAAAATATCTAAGAATGCCTCTAACCAGGAAGTGAAAGAGCTCTACAAGGAGTACTACAAAACACTGCTGAAAGAAATCATAGATGACACAAATAAATGGAAAAATATTCCATGTTCCTGGATTGAAAGAATCAATGTCAATTAAATGGCCATATGGCTCAAAGCAATCTACATATTCAATGCTATTTCTATAAAGTTACCAATGTAATTTTTTACAGAACTAGAAAAAACTATTTTAAAATTCATACAGAACCAAAAAAGAACGGAAACAGTCTAAGCAATTCTAACCAAAAAGAACAAAGCTGGAGTCATCATTGTACCTGTCTTTATACTACGTGACTACAGTAACTAAAACAGCATGGTGCTGGCACAAAAAATGGATATATAGATCAATAGAACAGAATGGAGAACCTAAAAGTAAAACCTCACACCTGCATCCATCTCATTTTTGTCAAAGTCAACAAACATAAGCAATGGGGAAAGGGTTCCCTATTCAATAAATGGTGCTGAGATAGCTAGCTAGGCATAGGCAGAAGATTGAAATTGGACCCCTCCCTTTCACTATATACAAAAATTGACTTAAAATAGACTAAAGATTTAAATGTAAGACCTCAAACTATAAGAATCCTAAGAGAGAACCTAGGAAACACCATTCTGGATATCAGTCTTGGGACAGAATTAATGACTAAGTCCTGAAAAGCAATTACAACAAAACAAAACATTGACAAGTGGGATTTAATTAAACTAAAAGCCCTTTGGACAGCAAAAGAAACTATCAACAGAGTAAATAGACAACCTACAGAATGGGAGAAAACATTCACAAACTATGCATCTGACAAAAGCCTAATATCCAGAATCTATAAGGAACTTAAAACATATTACAAGCATGAAACAACCCCATTAAAAAGTAGACAAAAGACATAAACACTTTTCAAAAGAAAACGTACACATGGCCAGCAAGCATGTGAAAAAATGTTCAACATCGCTAATCATTAGAGAAATGCAAATGAAAACCACAATGAGATAGCATCTCATAGCAGTCAGAATGGCTATTACTAAAAAGCCAAAAACAACAGATGCTGTCAACTCTGCAGAGAAAAGAAAATTGTTACACACTGTTGGTGGGAATGTAAATTAGTTCAGCCACAATGGAAAGCAGTTTGGAGATTTGTCAAATAACTAAAAGCTGAACTAGCATTCAACCCAGCAATCCTGTTACTGGATATATATCCAAAAGAAAATAAATCATTCTACCAAAAGGACAACACACTCATTTGTTTATCACAGCATTATTTGCAATAGCAAAGACATAGAATCAATCTAGGTGTCCATCAATGGTGGATTGGATAAAGAAAACATGGTACATATACACCATGAAATACTATATTGTCATAAAAAAGAATGAAATCAAGTTCTTTGCAGCAACATGGATGCAACTGGAAGCCATTATCCTAAGTGGATTAGCACAGGAACAGAAAACCAAATATTTCATGTTCTCACTTATAAGTGGGATCTAAACAATGGGTACTCACGGACATAAAGATGGCACTGATGGACAGTGGGAATTACTGTAGGGAGGAGAGAGGGAGGGGGCCAAAGGTTAAAAAACTAACCGTTATGTACTATGCTCAATATCTGGGTGGCAGAAGCAATCATACCCGAAACCTCAGCATCACACAATGTAGCTGTGTAACAAACCTGCACATGCATTCCCTGAATCTAAAATAAAAGTAGAAATTATAAAAAAAAAAAAAAGAAAAAAGGACTCCAAATAGATTGGGGACAGAGGGAAGGCTAATCAAAAGTTTTATTTTGGAACATCTTTACTTTCTTATTCTGTTACAATAGGTAGCCTCTCAGGTATGAGCAAGGCAAAAGAGGGCTCTCCCCTCCTGCCCACTCCCCTCCCCCACCCCCTCCCTCAACACACCAGGAGTTTTGGGTGACTGTCAGGTGATGGTCAAGCAGTTGTTAACTGTTTATCTAAAGTAATAACTGCTCACAGCCAGTGCCAGAGAAAGGCAGTCCCCTAACAGAAAACACCTTAAACTCATCAGCAGCTTCCCGATAAAATCTCAGGAGTGGGGAGAAGTAATGCAGTATCTTGGAAGTATGCCAACATATAAAATCCAAGTCCATAAGTCAAGCTGCGCACTTGGTTTCTCAAGTCACCCGCTTGGCCTTCATCCAGATTGTACTTTTCTTCTTTTCTTTTCTTCCTTTCCTTACTGACCTAAAGCTTTTTAATAAAACTTTCACTCCTGTTTTGAAACTTGCCTTGGTCAGTCCTTCTGCCTTATTCTTCTCAGTCGAATTATTTTGTCTGAGGAGGCAAGAATTGAAGTTGCTGCAGACCAGTATAGATTTGCCACCAGTAACTTGGATACCTTCCACTAATAGCAGTTCTTTTACTTTTCAAATCATTTCTGAGGATCCTCTGTACAAGGCATCATTTTCACTGCTTGTACTGTATCAGATCCCTTCCATCTTGGAGCTCCCCTGGACGCCTCCTTTATCCCTTCCAGCTCTATGTCTAATCATACAAATGTGTCCCTTTTCTTTTGTGCCTTTCTTCTTTGGCATTTTAGTTTACTGTTGTGAATGTATTTCCTTGTTTGTGGTATATTAACTTCTCAATGGGTACATTTTAGTTTTATCTATCATGCTTCTCCCATTCTGCATAGGATTCTGCAGGTCCAGACCTCCCTTCCTTACTCTCAATGCCAGGATGGGAGTTTAGGCAGGACAGATATGGGAAATTTGTACATTTGGCAAGGAGCTCAGGACAAGGTTAAGTCTAAAGTTCTTTAGTTGAGAGTTAAGCACTTAAAGGAGATGATTAAAGGAGAAAGTATAGAGGAAAAGATTATTTCTTATCAAATAGTCATGTTTAAGTAATATGAGAATAAGTAGGTGAAGAAGCAGCTAGAGAAAGTTATTAAAAGAACATTTCAAGTAAGGGCTGTCTACAATGTTTTGTAGTATAAAAATTTAAAGTAGGAGAACGATACAAGATTATTGAGCTCTGTCACTAGGATATGCTTAGATATCTTTTTCATAAAGCAGATGTATGGCGGTACAATTTAAATGCAATAAAATCCACTCATTTACAGTGTACAAGTGAATTACTTTTGACAAACATACACATCCATTTAACCACCGCCTCAAACACTGTATAGAAATTTCCATATTTCCAGAAAATTCGTTCATGCCCCCTCTATAGACAAGATTACTTTCACTCACTCACGCAACTCCAGTATGATTTTAGTTTTACCATTCTAACATTTCAAATAAATGAAATTATGCCACTTCTTTGTGCCCAACTTTTTCAGACTCAGGAAAATGTCTCTAATATTGATCCGTGCTGTTGCATATATCAGTAGTTTGTTTATTTTTATTGATCAATAATATTGCACAATTTATTTAACCTTTAATGGAAATTTGAGATTTTTTCAATTTTTGACTATTATCAAGAAAGCTATTGTGAACATTTACCTACAATTCTTTTTGTGGACATATTTTTATTTGTCATGGGAAAATATAAAGAAGAAGAATGCTGAGTCCTGTGGTAAGTTTAACTTTTATAAGAAATTGTCAAATTGTTTTCCAAAGTGCTTAAACAATTTTACATTTCCACTAGCAATGTATCAATTCCAGTTGTTCTATATCCTCTCTGATACAGGGCATTGCCAACCTTTATAATTTTAGGCATTATAGTGTGTGTGAAATTGTATTGAACTGTTAGTTAAATTTGCGTTTTCTTGTTGACTAACAATGTTAAGCATGTTTTCAGATTGTATTAGTCATTTGTGTATTGTCTTTTGTAAAGAGTCCAAGTCTTATGCCTATTTTCTGAATATTAAGTTGTTAATTTTCTCTGCACATTCTGGGTAGAAGTTATTGGTCAGGGATTCTATGCCATATGTCAGAGAGGCCTCTCACATGTGTTTCTGAGGCTCTTTTCTGCATTGCTCTCTCTTCTTGAGTTCCTGCCCTCTTCCAGATGCTTCCACTGTCCATGACACTCATATTTGCTTTTCAACTCAGTGGGATTACTGTGCTCTGTTTTGCTCCCAGATCTCTTTATTGTAGTTGGGAAATTGTTGCTTGGCAGAGAGCTTGGTGATTGTGGGACTCCACCTTATCAGTTTCCCTTTTCTCAGAAATAAAAACCTTGAACTGCCCATTTTTCGATGTCAGTTGTCTCATATTTTGAAATCCAGATTTAGAGTTGCTTATAACTGGAGAACTAATTCCATATCAGTTACTCCTTCATGGACGGTAGTTGATATACTGCTTAGTGGGATGTAAGAATGAAGTTTTCATGAATGGAACCAAAATCAGATTACAGCCAGGTAAAAAATTTTAAAAATTATAGAGGATTTGTTTATTCATTTATTCGATAATCATTTAAGGCACTTAATGTAGTTGTTCTCTAGAAAGAACGTAAAATTTCATGGGGAAGATAGATAGTAAAACATAAATGTAATAACAGCAGAATGCAATGTGATCCATTCTTATAAAGAGAAATAAAAAGTGGTGTAGGTGCACTCACAGGTGTGAAAGAGTTGAGTATTCCTTACAGGCAAGGAACCATGTAAGATGGATCTTAATATTTGTATATAAATTGTAATTTGAAGAAGAGATCAGATGAGGATATTGCGGCTGCCAGTATAAACAGTTCATTCAAAAAATTGCTAGTCAAAGTAAAATTTGATATAGAATAATAGCTTTAGGAAGTGGTCAGGCAAGGTAGTGGGGAGACCTGAGTCCACAAGGCAAGTAAAAAAATTGTATTGAAGTTGCAGATTTTGAAGAGAAGAAATTGGCAGTTAGTGAACACCGATCAGGGGCATTGCGTATTGACTAAGGTTAGAGTAGAAGTAGTTTTTAGCCACTTCCGACTCTGAGAGTCCATGTGTATTATTCTAGATATTTAGTGATAAATGTCTCCAACAGTGTAAGGTCCAATGAAAATGTGATAACTCTAATGTCAGTGAAAGGTGATTTTATTTTTCTCATGTATAACAAAAGCTAAAGAGATCTTTGTTTTCCATAAAAGATTAAAGATGCTTTATGTTCATCATGAAAGAGTCTTTGCATAGAGGACAAATTATTTTTAACCTCAAGAGCACTGACTTATGTTACATTTTGGAAAGAAAACCAAGATGTTAAAAGGGATAACAATGTGAAAAGGAAATATATGTTCAACAGAGTTTTTCCCTAAGCATTCTGAGTTGAGATAAAGGGATGATAGAATAATTGGGGTAACATACATAAAGGAAGCACATATAAAAAGCAGAAGAAAAGGAAGGACTCTTGTGATAATGTGTTAAATTATTGGAGCTGAGTGAATAAATTATATAAGGATCAAATTCATTGAGTAGTAAGAGTTGACAGTTTATAAACATAGTCTTTCTATTTCATTTGCCCACATAAACAGCTAGTTGATATTTTTTCTCAAATGGAAGTTTCATGTTGCAGAGTCTCTGCAAACCTCAACTCTGGCTTGGAGCCAGGAGGATCTTGTCTTTTATGCATTAATTCTGGGCAAGGAAGTTGCAGTCAGGCGCATGTTTAGAGAGGATGAAAGTCTTGCCTGAACTTAATTCTTTATATACTCACACTGACCATTGTGCACAGGCTTCACAAGGAAGAGCTCCCTTGATTTATGTTTGGGATTTTAGGTGAAAAATATCTTAAATAACATCTTACCAATACATGAATTTATTAAGAATTCTGAGTCCTAAAGACTGAATAGTTTTAGCTAAAGATGTACAGCTAGTTATCAGTTCAGTCAAGAAAATACAGACATCTAGTTCAGCTGTCTTGATTATATCATGCTGTCACCCTAAACTGGGTAAAATTCTTAAAAATTCAAAGTTTTAACTTATGCCATACTTGCAGTGGAATAAAAAGAGTAACATGAACTACTGAATTTTGGTTCAATCTTGTGCTACTTAGGATGTCATGTCTTTTACAGATTTTAGTGCAAATTTAAGTTCATAGTACATCATTCCCATTACTTTACCATATGTTACGTATTCAACCTAAACCATAGGAGTGCTATGGAAATTAATTAGTATTCACAAAATAGGTTGAGAGTGGCACAGTCAGGAAAAATATAAAAGGAATCATTATTATTCTTGTTTTCTCCACATTTATTGAAGCAAAACAAATGTTTTAACTGTAACAGTGACAGCTTGTTGGTTAAATGTGTATCAAAACCTTCTTATTTCTAAAGGGAAGGCTAACATGCCCTTATCAAGATATTTGGATAGGAGATCAATATGTAATTTTTACTAGCTTGTTCTTTTGGTCTTTTGACTATTATAGATAGATAGATAGATAGATAGATAGATAGATAGATAGATAGATAGATAGATAGATAGATATGTTTATGAACTAAAGAGGAAAGATGGAATGTAACACAAAAAAAATCATTATAGCAAGTATATGTGTTCAGAGTATGGTCAAAGCAAACTAAAAGACATAGGATACCAGCACTGATATTATGAAGGAACATTCAAAATTTAAAAACAAGCAAAACATTTAGGATGCCCTGAAATATATTTTTAGTACTGTTTCTCTTTATTTTGCCATACTTTTAAAATATAAAAACAGCCTTCACAGCTTATACTCCATAGCCTGGGAGATTTAGTTCAAGGCTCAGTTCTCCTACCTACCTGTTCCATAGACTTAGGCAAGTTATATAATTTATCTAAGCCTTGATTTCCTCATCTATGAAATCAAAATAATAATCCCATTTTATAAGATTGTTGTGGGGATTAAAAAATGTGGCATCAAAAATTATTAGCTTAGCTTTATGTCTGGCACATATTTTTAGTGCTCATAAAAAGGTCACTGTTTTATATATATATATATATATACACACACACACACGAGAGAGAGAGTTGAACATTGTAGAATAGACTGAACACTTTTATTTATAAATGAAATATGCCATTTTTACAAGAGATTGTGTTTCTAGAGGAAGATATTATAAGGCTTCATTTAAAAGATATTTAAAAGATGGCAGTTTAAATGAAGATACCAAATATATTTACCATCTCTGTGGGTTGGCATTGAAACAAAACACAACAGGATTATTTCTCTGTTCCCTCAAGGTCAATTGAAATGAGGATATCACACTGTTCTCATTGAGGCGCTGAGCATATTTTGCGTCTCCAAATTTAAGATCAGTGATTGCAACTATAATCCAGCCAAATAGAGTCCTTAGAGTCAAAAGGACTGCAAGTAAGCACTTTGGTGGAGTTTCATGGACAACTTTGCTGTGCTTCTGCAACCTTCAGTCGATTTGGGACATGCCAGGATTAGAATCACTGAGGCACATCGGACTGAGTAGATTTTATGATGAGTACAGCTTGAATACTATAGTGAGAACATCAATCACTCTTCGCATGAGACTCCAATTTTCAGAAATGGAAGGTAGAAAATGAGGTTATTATGAGGATGAAGGAGACCTGCTTTTTTTTTTTTTCAGCAACAGAAACTCATGCTGGATTTAAGGAAGAACTTCAGTGCATGAGTAGTTGGATATTATTTACATTGGAAGAGGGCATCTCTTTGAAGGGAATGTTTAAAATATATTTCAAAGTTATTTTTAAGGGATTCAGAATGTATTTAGTAACACGTGGGTCAACTGTTTTTTCTGCCTTTTTTTTTTCTTCATTTTTTCCCAATGTTTAGTTCATGATGCTATGTTTTTTGGCTTCTCAGGTTCATTTTTATTTGTTACAGAATTAGATCATAAATTATTATTTTATTTTAGCTTGTACATTTTTTGAGGATTTGTTCTATAATTTTCTGACAGATATATCAACCTCTCTATTAAGGAAACTTTAAGAGTATTAGCACTAATAAAGCAGAATATTTTTTGCTTATTCTGAACATCAAGGTTTACTACTTTGTATAGAATGAGTAATGAACTTCTTCTGTTTGTTCTCTTTAGGGGTGAATAAAGGCATTTACTTTAGCTACCCATGCCGACGTCACAGCTGTGCTGTAGTAAACATCCCAGCACCTTGTGTCAACAAAATGATTTCACACATCCAAGATGTGGAGTCCAAAATACAGGAGCATTTGAAAAGGGTAAGAGACTAATTTAAAATGCTGATATTTTGGTAAGCTTTATAGACACTCTAAGGGTTGGTTACTTAAAGAACCCAGAAAACTCTTTGGACTTTTAAAATGATAATTGGAATGCTTTTTAAGAATCTTTGCTCAGTTGCATAATTTACTAGTCTAGACATGTTTTTGATAGTCTCACTCCAGAAGGGTGAAACGACCTTATTAAATTGATGTTTTTTTCCCTACCTGTTTGTTCTTTATCCAGAGGCAATCATGCTAAGTAGTAATTTCCATAAGCCAACTTGACTAGTAAATTAAGTAGTATTTACATACTTTTTGGGACACTAAACTGATTAGATGATTAAATTGGTTTATAAAAGGACAGTGTGCCCTTTTTAATGAGTTGTTTTATTCTAAAGAAATGCTTAATAGTTCTATTGAAAAGGAACATAATGATTCTATGTCTTTTTAACCTGTTAAAAGTTTGCCTTTATTATTCTGAAGGGAGTTCAATCTTGAAAGGCAATTATTTTCAAAGGATGATTTAAGAATGACAAAAAATACCACTTCTCATACCTTTTATTAAGGTTATATTTCTGAACAACTAATGCAGAATTAGACTGCTCTTATGGGGGATCAATTTTCCAGAGACCTGTGCTATTTTTTTTTTTTCTTTCCACTGTTACTGGATCTGGCTCAGCAAACATTCTGATGGGCCACTCACAATTCTCAGTCCAGGATGTCACCTCTTTTGTTAGAGACCATTAGAGTACAGTCTTCAAGATTGCAGGCTTTGGAGTGACCTTAGATGGGAATGAAGAGATAATGATGTTATGTTAGAACAAGTACCAGCAAATGATATGCACTCAATATGTATTTGTCATTGTTACTTCTGTATTTTTTTATATCATTCTATATCAGCATTGTTACCTTTGTTGTTTCTATATTTCTCCAAATCAGATTACCCCTTCAGGAATACTTTATAGGTTACAGGACTGATGGTGTCCTGGGCTTTGAAGACTATGGCAAGGAAATAAAGAGAATAAATGAATATTTATTGCTATGATATGCTGTACACTTCCTATGAGTTTTAATTAACAATTACCCATGTTGTTAAAAATGATAAAAATCATAGGTATTTTAATAAATAATTGTAACAACTACCATTTAGTAAAGTGGTATAATGGTATTTTAATAAATAATTAAAACAGGTATTTTAATAAATAATTATAACAGCTACCATTGATTAAAAACCTAATATAAGTCAGACATTATGTTTTACTACATCATTGCTCTTAGACCTTACAAAACTACTATTGAGTGGTTGTTATACCTAATTGATAGATAGGGAAATAGTAATTTAAAACAGCTCAGCAACTTTTTCAAGGTCACGAGGCAGAATCGGGATTCAAACACCCTCTGTCTGTTTTCAAAGCCCATATTCTTTCCTGAATCCCACTTAGTGCTCTGAACAGTTGATAAACTGTTAGACACTATGGATAATAGACCAGGTAAAATATTACCTTAGATAAAATAGTTTACAAAATAAGCCAAGATATTTTACATCTTGTCTTTTAAAAAGCTGAAAAAAGAGCTATTCTTATGTAAATACATTGAAAAACCTCAAAAAAGGAGAAGCACCAGGGCTGACTTCTTTAGTATTGTCTTCTGGAGCCTAGAGTAGTGCCAGGTAAATAGTAGGCACTCAATAACTGTCTGTTGAATAAAAAAGTAAATGAAGAGCTGAAACAGAACCTTTCTTTTCTGCATACATCTGAGGCACCTATCCACTCCGTATAGTGAGGGTGATTTATGTACCTAACATCTCCTATTTTCTAGGCATTTAATAAATATCTGATTTTTTTTTTTTTTGCCCTTTATAGAAATTCTCCTGTACAGGTGAGAATTCTAGGGAATAGAAAAGTCAAATACCTTATATGTACACATCACACAGGTAGTGAGCACTAGAGTTGGAATTTGTACTTAGCTCCATCTGACTCCAAAGTCCATTCAGCCTCTGTTTTATATCCTTGGAGAGATCTTAATTCTCATTTCAGAGAATATTGGTTGGTATTTTGAGAAGAAACACACAAAATAACAATGCTAGATAAGTATACTTCTAGACAAAAATTTCAACAATGATAATAATTTGTTTATAAGTAAATAAATACAAGTTTTATCTGAAAGGAGATTCATTGCAAAATAAATGCTAATGACAAACTTGTTAATTTTCAAGGTTATTTTGTAGATTTTCTGTTTTCTATATTTAAAAATTATCGTATTTTGTTTTATTATTGACTGTGCAGTTAGATTTGCTAGTGTTGAACTGGTAAATAGAATGTAAGTAATATGTTTGGTGCAATGATGAGGACTATCCATTAGATATTTAGTTCAAATCTATGCAGTATTTGAACTAATATTTTAAGAATGAGCTGGTGGCCAGCTATCTTTTTGAAAGATGGAACATCTTTTTCTGATAAAAATTTTTTATCACAATAAGAAAAAAATCTTCCCATTATCACATGGAAAAAGGGATAATATTAGCAAAAAGCAATAGCATTACCAAAAAATGTTGGTAATATTAGACAATCTTACATTGACATAGGAACTTAAATTTCCTCAAAAATAAAATTAAGCAGGCACAACTGGATAGAACCCTTTAAAAGATAGCTTCTGATTTTTTGAAATCAAAGCTAATAGCATGCATTATTTCCATATAAGTAAATAAAGGTCATAATTCAGAATTAGTTAACCTAAACATAATTCCTCATGTCACATAAAGTGAGTTATGTGTGTAAGAAATACTTAAAATGGTAATCATCCGTCTATTCTCTATGTTCATGAGTTCAATTGTTTTGATTTTTAGATCCCACAAGAAAGTGAGAACATGTGATGCTTGTCTTTCTGTGCCTGCTTATTTCACATTGCATGCCTGGATCAAAACATCGCATTTTCCCCATAAATATATACACCTACTATGTACTCACAAAAATTACAAATAGAGAAAATTTTTAAATATTTAAAATGAATAATTACCTGCAGAAAATACTAAATATGAACGTGTGCTGTATGCATTTTTCCTCCAGAATGCCTGAGGGAAATGCAGAAAAGGGACATTTCTTCTCAACGTTTTTGCCACTTAACATTTTACCCAGTAAAGTTGTCAACTGACTGTAAAAAAAAAATGAGAGGAAGTGGGACATTTTTCTGTCTATAAATGTATCTGTATATACATATATGTGAATATATATTCATTCATTACCTACAGTCCCAGGCCTGTCTGGTAACAAATCTGGTGCTGGACCACCCTTTTACCAGTTTCCAGGGGTTAGGCAGAGGTCAAAGCAAGGCAGAGGAACAATGCTTGGTGATTACCAACTGGAGGCTTCACCCCAGTTACATAAATATGTGGTCATCTGTGATTATGGTAATGGTTATACAACTCCGTCATTACATTAAAAACTGTGGATTTGTATACATTCATGAACTCTAAGCTATGTAAATTATCTCAATAAAGCTGTTATTATATCTGTATATATACACTTCCATCATGAATTGCACAAAATTCTTTTTTTGAGTTGTAGATCATCTGAATTCCTTTGGATTTTAATGTTAGAGGTCAAAGCAGGCAACTGGCTTAATTATCTTTCTAAATTACCCAAATCTCATGTCTTACGAGTCTAATTGTTAGAAAAGTTTGGTGCAATGATGAGGAAGGACAGGCTGGCCAATGAAGGGCCTAGCAACAAGCAAAAGAGAAAGGGGTATTTGCCAAGTGTAAGTTTACTTAAACCCCTCCTGCTGAAGTCTCACTATGTTAGCCATGCTGGTCTTGAACTGCTGGCCTCAAACAATCCTCCCTCCTCAGCCTCCCAAAAAGTTAGGATTACAGGCATGAGCCACCACGTCAGGCCCATTAGATAAAATTCTATAAGTAATTATAAAGGTTACATCTACCCTGGGTATAATATACATTAAATGAGTGAAAGATCGGTCTTTTACAGTTTTCTGTCCACAGTGATTTCCAATGTAGTCAGAACACTCTGACGCCTGTGGTTAGCAGCAATGCATCAGCCACGGACTTTTCTATCCACTCCAGTTGAATTGCAATTTGAATCTCCAAAGGAAAACTCTTTAGAGTGGAGTTACTATGAAAATTTTCCCTATATTTTATTTTTGCAAAGAATCTGGAAACATCACACAATGATAAAAATAATCACCTGAATATCTTCTCATACAAATAAAAGATTATGTTTTATTTTTTCCTCTACCTTATTCTCTTAGACTGCCTAGGCTGTAAATAGTTTTATTTAATTTAGAGTGAGCTCTACAGAATTAAAATTTTCCTCTTCATTTAATCAATATCAGTCATTAGGATGCTACTGTAATTTAAAAGAACAACACAGAGAGAAAGTATTTAAAAAGCATTCTTTAAAATGTTAACAATATATTGTACAAAATTAATAACATCAACAATGATAATGAAGCTAATATTTATAAAATGTTTACCAAATATAGACTTATTAGACACTTAATATGCATAATTTCATTGAATTCTTACTAAAACCTTATGAGATACAAACTGGCATTATTTCCAGTTGCAGATGAGGAAAATGGTTTCAGAGGCTGATTTCCCCCAAGATCCAATGTCAGTGGCAGAGCCAGCATCCAGACCAGGTGAATCTGAGCTCTAAGCACACCCAGTTCAGCACTGTGCCATGACATCGTGTTCTTGACAGTGTGTCAGCTATTAAGACCAAAGACATGAATGTTAAAATGTTTGTCATTCTCACTGGAAATCTTGGCTCTATTTATACCACTTCATATCTATTTTTTAACTCTGAAACATAACATTTAACACCTGACTCTCTACTAAGTTTCTCATACTTTGAGTTCTCTCATTCTATTAGTTCTATTGTATTTAACCTGAAACTTATGAGCACTTCAAACGCTGATATATCTACTTTCCTATTCTGTGGTTCCTATTTTCCTTTAGTTTCTTGCCTAATCAATTCATCTCTCTAAACATTCATCAACTGGCGTATTTGGTCCTTTACTTTTTATCCTGTCATCCTTGTAGTCTGACAAAATGCCAACCCCAAATGTCTCTGATGATCTGCCATCCCCACTCCCACCCGTGGTCTGCTGAATGGTACTGGAGAACATTACACAAAATTTGAGATATTATGTAACCATAGTCCCTAACCTCAATGGTACATCATATAGTGCTCTGAAATTATTGTTTGTCAACTGAAATTTTTCTAGTCTGTGGTGGCTACTCCAATCTTTCTTTGTTCAAACCTCTAAATCTTCTACCTCACAGCTCATTCATTTCTTTCTTTGCCAAAAAAAAAAAAAAAAAAAAGAGCTACAACAGAAATGTCTCAAACGGTTGTTATCTCACCTCTGAACATCTCTGAGCTCCACAAATATTGTTCTTTTTGTTCCCCACCCACCTAGAGCTGTTCCGCTCACTGTGTTGCATCTTCTACTTTTGCAAAGATCTTGCTCCATCAGTTGTGTCTTCTGTCAGCATTCTGTCTGTAAAATCTCCTTTTTTTCTTAACTCTTGTCCACATTGAAGACACTGATGTACCTCCTATTCTTAAGAACATTTTAAAATTCTATGCAGACCTTTAAATATCTCTCCTTGTCTTTCTTTCTCCATTCCACATAGCATCTGAAAGTTGCCTATATTTAGTATTTTTAATTCCACACCTCCCAATCACTCATTTATTCTTTGCAGCCTAGAATTTTTCCCCATTCTAATGAAAATACTTTGAGCAAGGTAACCATTTATCTTTTTTTCTTTTATCTTTTGGTACACACACACATACATACATATACACAGGTACTCCAACATTTTGTGGCTAGAACCCAAGCATTTATGCAGTTACCATTCAGCCATTTGTTCTGGACTCAGCTGGGCAATTTTGCTGGTTCTTGCCTGGGGCCAATCATGTGGATATACACATCTGGTAGCACGACTGTGAATAATGATTAAAATGGTCTCACTCACATGGTTGTTGGCTGCTAGAGCATATTTCAAGAGGACAAATTTCAACAGACATGTGCTTAACAAAGCTTTGTTTGTGTCATGTATGCTGAAGTCCCGCTGACCAAAGCAAAGCACAGTCAATCGCACTGTTAACGCAGGAGAGTACTAGAGTAGATATGGATCCAGGAGACAAGATTATAGGGGGACAATTTATGTAGCAATCTGTCAGTCCATTGCCACATCATTAATACTGCTCCCCAAATGCAAACTACAATGACCTTTTCTTAAAACAGTTTTATATCATTATGGTATCATGAAGATCCATAATCACATGTTCTGTGACAGATCTGATACAGATGAAGTTCCCTGTGTGCAACTTCTTTTGACCCACAGATCTATGGCCCAAAGTGACAAGTCAAATACTGCTCCTGCATACTTAGTACACACAGTGAAAAAGGGATAGAATAATCACAATAAACCCTTCATTCAAAAAGGGTAAGAATGAAGACACAGGGCTTTCACTGATCCATACAATTCTGCATTTCATCACCATATAGTATCAGTTTCCCCAAATCTAAGACCATGAATTTTTTTTTTTTGTATTAGAGCCCAGTCCTGCTCATTGGGAATAATTTCCTGGTCTGTGTTTCTCACTGGCTCTTTGATTTACTCTGTGAACTCTTGGTTCCAGAGGTACTTTCATGTCTGTAGAAAATGGATCTGAGTTCCTCTCTCAAACTTCTTCCTGCTTCTTATAAGTTGAGAACTCAGAAATTTCTTTGCATTTTAAACTGTCTCTTGGTTTTTAGTCTAAGATGCCATAATTCTGCCATAATTCTAATGAAAACTTTGAGGTTTCATATGAATCTGATTTGGTTTACCTCCATGTCTCAAAAGCCCCAGCCATATTCTTTTGCTTTATTAAAACATATTTTCCTTGAATTAGATAATTATGTTTTGTGTTCCTCTACTTCATTTTTTTTTAATGAATTATCTTTTAAAACACTTTAGACCTACAGAACAATTGAGAAAATAGCATAGGGAGTTCATGTATAAAGCATGTTCACTACTCCAGAATAAAACCCCATATCCATTAAGAATTTACTCCTAATTCTCTTTTTAACCCAAGTCTTGCAACTACCAGTCTGCTTTCTTTTGAAATAAATTTTATTGTGTTAATTGAGGTTTACAGCATGCTGTTTTGAGATACATATAGACAGACACATAGATAGTATAGTAGTACAACGGTTACTGCAGTGAAGCCGGCTAACATATCTCTATGCTAGTCTCATATATTTCACATAGTGCCTTATCCTTGTAACAAGAGCAGCAAATACCTACTTATTTAACAAAAATTCCTAATGTAATACAATTGTATTAACTTTAGTCCTCATGTTTTACATTAGATCTCTAGACTTATTCATACTCCATATCTACTGCTTTGTATCCTCTGACCTGCATCTCTGCATTTCCTCTTCCTGACTCCCACCTGTGGGAACCAGTGTTTCATTCTCTACCTGTGTATTTGAACTCCATAAAAAAATACATTCCACATGTAAGTGAGGTCATGCAACATTTTTCTTTCTGTGTCTGCCTTATTTCCTTTCGTATAATGTCTTCCAGAGCTATTTATGTTGTGGCAAATAACAGGCTCTCCATTTTTGTAAAGCTGAATATTAGCTATATACGTATAGATGTATATATACACGTATAGCTAGTATGTGTGTATATATATGTATATATACATGTATAGCTAATATGTGTGTATATATGTGTATACAGATATACACGTATATATGCATATATATACACATACAGACATACACACATAAACATATACACACACATTATACAAACACATACATGTGTGCACGTGCACACAGAGACACAAGCACACCCCCTACATTTTCTTTATTTACTTTATTCTTTATTCACTTTATTCACTTATTCAGCGATGAACATTCAGGTTGTTTCCATATCTTGGCTTTTGTGAATAATGCTGCAGTGAACGTGAGTGTGACGATATCTTTACGAGCTGGTGCTTTCGTCTCATTTGGGTGTATACCTAAAAGATGAATTGCTGGGTCATATGGTAGTCCTACTTTTAATTTCCTTAGGAACGCCCATACAGTTTTCTCTAATGGCTGTACCATTCTACCTTCACACCAACAGTTGTACTAGGGTTCCCTTTTCCCCATACCCTCACCAACATTTATCTCCTGTCTTTTTTATAGTAGTCATCCTTACATGTGTGAGGTGATATCTCATAGTGGTTTTAATTTGCATTTCCTTGATAATTAGTGATGTTGAGCACCTTATTGCATACCTGTTGGCCATGTATGCATTTTTTGAAGATACATCTCTTCATGTCCTTTGCCCATTTTTAAAACAGATTATTTGGTTTTTGCTAATGAGTTTTAAGAGTTTTTTATACATTTTTCATATTAACTCCTTATCAGATATGTGGTTTCCAATTATTTTTTTCCCGGTATGTAACTGGACTTTTCTTATTTTTTTTTAGTTTGATGCAGTTCCATTTCTATATTTTTGTCTTCGAAGTCTGAGCTTTTGGTGTGATTCCCAAAAGTTGTTGTCAAGACCAGTGTCAAGGAGTTTTCCTCTATGTTCTTTTCTAGGAGTTTTATGGCTTCTGATCTTACATTTAGGTCTTTTATCCATTTTTGAATTGATTTCTGTGTATTGTTTAAGATAAGATACAATTTCATTCTGTTGGTGATAGAAATTCAGTTTTCCCTGCATCATTTATTGAAGAGACTATTCTTTCCTCATTGTGTCCTTTTGATGCCCATATCAAAAATTAGTTGTCCATCTATGTTTTAACTTATTTCTGGACTCTCTATTCTATTCCATTGGTCTATGTTTTTGTTTTTAATGCCAAGACTATACTGTTTTGATTATGATAGCTTTGTAATATAATTTTAAATCAGGAAGTCTGATGCTTCCAACATTACGTTTTTTCCTCAGCATTGTTTTGGACTTTTGGTATTTTTTGTGGTTCCATATTAATTTTATATTCTTTTTCTATTTCTGTGAAAATAGTCATTGGAATTTTGATAGACATGGCATTAAATCTATATATTGCTTGGAGTACTATGATTATTTTAGCAATATTAATTCTTCCCATCTGTGAACACCTATTTATTCATTTATTTGCATCATGCTCAATTTCTTTCATTAATGTTTTATAGTTTTAGTGTGCAAATCTTTCAGCTACTTGATTAGACTTATTCCTAGGCATTTTATGCTATTATAAATGGGACTGTTTTCTTAATTTCTCTTCAACTAGATCATTATTCATGTATAAAAATGCTACTAATTTTTGTACATTGATTTTGTATCTTGCAACTTTACTGAATTCATTTATTAGTTCTAACAGGTTTTTTGTGTAGCGTTGAGGTTTTCTGCTTATAGGATCATGTCATCTGCAAATAGAGATAATTTTCCTTTTTCATTTTCAATTTTGATAGCTATATCTATTCTGGATATTTGGCATAAATCAAATCATACAATATGTAACCTGCATTTTTTTCACTAGACATAATGTGGGAGGTCCATTCACATTGTAGTATGTATCAGTAATTTGTTTCTTTTTATAGCTGAATAATATTCTATTGTGTACATATACTACAGTTGGTATCTGTCCATCTGTTGATAGTCATTTGGGTTGTTTCCACCTTCGTCTATAGTACATAGGGCCACTATGAACATGCATGTAGTATATATTATATAATTATATATTACATAATATAAGGATTTGATTAAGTACCTGTTTTCAGTTCTTTTGAGTATGTACCTAGGAGTGGAACCGCTGTGTCATGTGATGATTCTATATTTAGCTTATTGAGAAACCATCAAATTATTTTCCATAGCCCAACTATTTTAAATTCCTACCAGCAATATAAATGGGTTCTAATTTCTTCACATCCTTACTAGCATTTGTTATCGTCCATTAAAAAAAATTTCTAACATAAGGTTAATTATTTTCTTATTTTTGCAGAAGAAAATAGAAGGTTTTATGAATACTTTTTGTCTCAACAATATCATTTAGATATTTAAATATTTGGTAATAATTTCCAGTAAAAATATAGAGCTAAATAAACAAGGACCATGAAAATGCTAGATTTATCAAGCAGAAGTTTGTGGGCAATGTGGCTTAGAGCTGTAAGTAAATGAAGTGTTTCATTTCCCCTATAATGTAATAATTTTTTAAACTACATCCAATCGGGCAGTTTTAGCTCCCCCTCCACCTTTGTTTTCATTTGCTATTTTGATAAAATCAGAAATAAGAATTGTATGCAGTCTTGTGTTTAGTTTGATATAATTGATTATATTAGATATTTTAATCAAAGCATCTACATACCACAATTATTTATGACAAGTGAAATTCTAAGCTTAATTATAATCAGGAATTTTATTTAAAATAATAATTTAAAGTGAGTTTGAGAAACTTCTAAAATTTGTCCAAATTTTTCAGATAGGCAGTTATTAATGTAAGACTTCAAATGTTTCTCTGGAGTTGTAGGCCTTCTCTGTGTTAACTACTTCAGTATCCTGAATAAATAGTGTTTAAATGCTAGGTACCGGAAATTTTGCCTCCAAATATCAGATCAAAGACTGACTAAAATAATTTTTTAATTATTTCTTTGTTACTTCTAAACACTGTTGCTAAGGTCATGTTTTGATATATTACCTTAAAACATTTCTTCATATGAAATTGCACTCTGCTTCAAAAATTTTGAGTAATAATGTTTTATCTTTATAAAATGATTTTCTATTGAGCTATAAAGAAGATCAAACTGAGAATATTAATTATTGCTAACTTGTTGAAGACTTCAGAAGTTTTGGATAATTATATCACAATTCACTGAAGTGCCTCTTAACCAATTTTCCCCTGACTCTCTTGTGATACTTCAACTTCAAATGGCTTCTTAGAACTGTCATGTAAATCAACGTCATGCAGGTTTCTGCATTATGCAGGACTGTGAATGCCAGTTTCCAAAATCAAGGAATAACATTTTCCTGATTATTAATTAGTTTAGAATCTTATTAACATGCTCACTGAATTTTTATTCTCTTCTCTGCAAAATGCCAATTTATCTTTTGCCATTTTCTTTTGGGTTTACTTGTATTTTCTTATTGACTTGTAGGAACTTGTTACCTTTAATAAGTTGTATGTGTTGTAAACACTTTCTCTCAGTTTGTGACGTGTCTTTTTACTTTATGAACTTTAATGTAATTAAATTTATCACTTTATTTTTGCTTTTAAGTGATTTGTGTCTTGTTTAAGAAGAATTTCCATACCACAATCCTATGACAGTTTTACTTTATAGCTACTAAAATTTTAATTTCTCTTAGGAGATTTGCTTAACAATGTGAAATTGATTTCTTTTTGCATATGAATGGAATAGATGGCTAATTTTACTTTTTAAGGAAAATTAGTTTTTCCACATTGATTTTATTTCAAATCCAGTCGTTTCTTATAAATCAGCCATACCATATCTATCATACATCAAAGTTTCATATATGATTTTACTTATTTCTGGCCCTTTCCATCCCACTGGTCAATTTTACCTCCCTATGCCAATATCTGGTTTCACTCATTTACATGAGTCATAATATGTTTTGATATCTGATGTGGTAGTTCTTTTTACCTTTTTAGAGTTCTTTGGGTATTCTTGATACACTGCTCTTCCATATAAATTTTAGAATAAGCTTGGCATATTATATGAAAAAATCTATTGGGATTTTAAACATAATTGCATTCATCAGTTTTTTTATTATGTATATGAATTTAGTCTTTTTCATGATTTGGTCAATGATGTACCACATATACAACAGTGGTCTCGTGAGATTACATTATTGTATTTTTACTGTACCTTGTCTATATTTTGATATGTTTAGATACACAAATACATTGTACTATACTTGCCTACAGTATTCAGTATGGTAACACACTGTGCATGTTTGTAACCTAGGAGCAATAGGCTATACCATATAGCCTAAGTGTGTAGTAGGCTATACCACTGAGGTTTGTATAAATATACTCTATGATGTATGCCAAATAAACATCTTGAATTAGAGATAATCTATGAAACCTGTAACATTCTGGTTTTGCATTTTTGATAATTTATGACTTGTACAACCCAAGGTACTCTTAGAATATATCTGTAGAAAATAACCCCTGCCAATGACTTTATAGGCCAGAAAAGGCATAATATTATGGAACTCTAAATATGTGAACTCACGTATAATTTTGTATTCACCACTCTTTGGTAACACATTAAAATTGAATAGATGTCATGTACTTCTGACTGTTAGGAAAGTCTTTTGGGAATAAATAGCATTTGAACTGTCCCTTGATGAATGAGTAAGATTTAGAATCACAGAGACAAAGGTCAGAACAATTAGGTAGAGTTAAGAATAAAACAATATGAATAGATAGGAGATTTGTGTACTTCCTGGGAAACAACTGTAAACCAATAAGTTTCTGAGACAGGTCTTAATCAATTTAGAGGTTTATTTTGCCAAGGTTAAAAACTATGGTCCATGACAGCCTCAGGAGGTCCCAAGAGCATGAACCCAAGGTGGTTGGGCTACAGCTTCATTTTATACATTTTAGGGAAGTAGACGTTACAGGGAAAGACATAAATCAATACATGCAAGTTATATATTGGTTAGGCCTGGAAAGGTGGGACAGCTATAAATGGGGACTTCTAGGTCATAGGTGAATTCAGGTTTCCTGATTGATAATTGGTTGAAAGATATGACTTGCCTGAATTGTTGAATTGACCATTAAATAAAGAAAAAAAAAGCCGAAGTTCTTATCATATTGATGAAGCCTCCAGGTAGCAGGCTTCAGAGAGAATAGATGGTGAACGTCTCGTATCAGACCTTGAGAGATGTCAGCCCCACTAAAAAGGACCCAGTAAGGGCAAGAGATTCTCTACAGAATGCAAATTTCTGCCACAAAAGATGGTTTTGCAGGACCATTTCAGAATATGTCAAAGAAATACATTTTGGAGTGAAATACTTTGATTTCTTTCAAGGCCTGTTATCTGTCATGTGATGCTATATCAGAATCAGGTGGGAATTTGGTATATTATTGCTACAAAGAGTCTTTTTTGTTTATCTTAAGATTTCTGTTTCAATTTTAAAGCTGGTCTGTTGTGTCTAGATTACAAAGGCAGGAGGTCATAATGAGGCATGTCTAATCCCCTTTCCCATCATGTCCTTAACTAGTTTTTTTAGGTTTCTTTGGGGTCCCCTTGGCCAAGAGTTGTGGGGAACTACTCAGTCAGTTGGGGGGCTTAGAATTTTATTTTTGGTTTACACAACCGAGAGTATAAGTAGACAAAAATATAGTGAAGTAGAGATATGTAAAGAGAATTGACAAGTTTAAGTGACGTTTACTCACTGTTTTTTAATATGTTTAAGATTTGATTTTTATTGAGATCTTTTGTTTTGACAGTTTGAAACTTCTTTTGAAGAATGGTAAGAAAATTTCATGCTTTTTAAAACTATTTTATTTTTAATGTCAAAATTTCAGTCATCTGCTATAATCCAGTTTAACTTCAAAAGGAATAGAAAATCGAATGCAAGATTTTTCACAATAGATATTACAATATATTTTTTAAAATATGAGAATTAGGACATCACTGATAATGGCAAAATAGAGATCTCCAGAGCTCCATCCCTCCACAAAAACAACTATGAAATTTGCAAAAACATTGGTCAGAATCGACTTTTGCAGAAATCTGGAATCCAGTAAAAATTTAATAACCAGTAGGGGAAAATTCAATGAAGAAGGAAGCTGCTGCATTGCATTAAGAGAGCACTGTGGCATTGTAATTTGCCTGCTCCGCATTCTCCAGCCTTCAGACTTGTGGCAGCTAGAAAGAGAGCAGTGCACACCTGTGGTGCAGATTCCTAGTACCAGAGGGAATAATAGGAACATCATTCTCAAAGAATTGTGTTTGAGTGGTCTGATAGCTCCTGGAAAGACTAGCGTAAGGACTTTGCTTGACTTGGAGCAATCACAAGGCTGGGGCTACTTTCAGGCAGTGTTTGCAAAAAGCGTTTAAAGGCATATACTTGCCACAGCAGCCTGAGGCTATAGATAACAGCTAGGACAAGCATTAACCAGACCAAAATTCCTGTGAAAAAATAGGTTGGAAAAAGAGATAGATACATGAAGGAAAATCTCTCAATATACTGGAGATTTGAAAGAGCACATAGGGCTGGAAAAATGTTCAAAAAATACTGAGAAGATCCTAATCTTACTTCTGGCTGACCTTTAAGATCTGCATGGGCAGGAATTGAAGGCAGAGTCAGTGTTGTAAACAGCCTAGGCAAGCCTGGAAGGATTACCCTAAGGCAGACCAAATCTGCTAAGATTGGAAAGTATTGCTTTTCTTTTTCCTTTCTTTTGTTGCCAGCCATTTAAGAGAACTCACACAAAACACTAGCTCACCAGTAAGCTAAGGAAACAGATTTCAATGATGACACATGACAAATAATACAGCCGTTATGAAAGAGTGTTCCTAAAAGTCACTAAACAAACAATAACCCACTACAGACAGAAATAGCAAATCCAATGGTGTAATCTGGTTTTTATTTCACATTAAAATATTCAAAATGTCCTGTTTTCAAAAAGTAAATATGAAGAATGCAAAGAAAAGAAAGTTTGGCTCATTCACAGTGAAAAAGGATAAATTCACATAAACTGTTCTCAAGGGAACCCAAAATTTGAACTTACTGGACAAAGATAAATCAATTGGCTTAAATTATCTTCAAACAAATAAAGGAAACCATGAACAAATAACTAAAGCAGAAAAGTGATGTTTCAACAAATGTAAAATCTCAAGAGAAATTATAAAAATTAACCAAATAGAAATTCTAGGCCGGGCGCAGTGGCTCATGCCTGTAATCCCAACACTTTGGGAGGCTGAGGCGGGTAGATCATGTCAGGGGTTCAAGACCAGCCTGGCCAATATGGTGAAACCCCATCTTTACTAAAAAAAAAAAAAATACAAAAATTAGCTGGGCATGGTGGCATGCACTTGTAGTCCCAGCTACTCAGGAGGCTGAGGCAGGAGAATCGCTTGAACCCAGGAGGCGGAGGTTGCAGCGAGCCAAGATCGTGCCACTGCACTCCAACCTGGGCGACAGAATGAGACTCTGTCTGAAAAAAAAAAAAAACAACAACAACAAAAAACAAACTCTAGAGCCAAAAAGTAAACTAACTGAAATTAAAAACTTCACTAGAAGGGTTCAGTAGCAGCTTTGAGCAGTCAGAATAATCAGTGAACTTGATGATAGGTTAATAGAGATTATCTAGTCTAAGAAAGAAGAAAGACAAGAGAATAAAGAAAAATGAAAAGTGCCTAATAAGCCTAAGGGATACCATCAAGCCTAATAGCAGTCAAAAAGTGTGAGAAGAAAGGGATAGAGAATGAAAAAATATTTGAAGAAACACTGGCTAAGAAACTCCTCAATTTGATAAAGACTTAAATCTATACATCCATCAAACTCAGTGAACTCCAAATAAAATCATGTCAAACAGATCCACACCAATATACATTTTAGTTAACGTGTCAAATGCCTGGGACAAAGAGAATCTTGAAAACAGCACAAGAGAAGCAACTTTTCATGTACCAGGGACCCTCAGTAAGATTAACAGTGAATTTTTCATTAGGAATTGTGGAAGTCAGAATGCAGTGGGGTGACATATTTAAATGCCAGAAGGAAAAAAGAAACTGCCAATGAAGAATTCTGAATCCAGCAAGAGTATCCTTCAAAAAGAGAGGAGAAATTAAGACATTCTCAGATAAACCAAAGGGGTGTATCACTAGCAGTCCAGTTCTATAAGAATCCTATAAGTAGTCTTTCAGGCTGAAATGAAAGGACACTAGAGAGTAACTGGAAGCCATATGATAAAATAATAAACAATAATAAAGTTAACTTCAAAGGTAAGTGTTAAATCCAGTATAAGTGTATTTTTGTTTTGTAATTCTTATTTGTTTCCCTATGTGATTATAAGGTCAAATGGATAAAATTCATAATAATAAATTTCTGCTAATGAACACAAAATGGTTAACTATGTAATTTGTGAAACTGATACCATAAGAGAAAGGGCAGAGATGTAAAGGAACAGAGTTCTTTATATATAAATAGATAGGTATACTATTGAAGCTACATTGATTTTAATTCAGTTTTTATAGAGTTAAGGTATTAATTGTAATCCTCAGGATAAACACTAAGATTCTACTTTAAAAAATAAAGGAAAACAAAGAGAGGCAAACTAAACAATATATAGAAAAAAATCAACTAGTTACAAAGAAGGCAGTTATGGAGGAGTTCAGAAATAAATAATATAGAAAATGAATAGCAAAATGGCAAAAATAAGCCCTTCCTTATCAGTAATTAATTTACATGTAAAGGGATTAAACTCTCCAATTGAAAGGTAGAGCATGGTAGAATGGATAAAAATAGATAATCCAACTATATTCTGTCTATAAGAGTCTCACCTGAGATACAAAGGCATAAGTAGTTTACAAGCAGAAGGATGAAAAACCATATTCCATGCAAATAGTAAGTAAAAGAGAGCTGGAGTGACTATACCAATGTCACACAAAATAGGCTTTAAATCAAAGCCTGTTACAGAAGACAAAAGACTTGATTCACTGATAAAAGTGTCATTCTGCCAAGAAAATATATAAACTATAAATACACCTAACAATACAGCCTCAAAACAGACATATAAACTAACGGAAGTGAAGGGAATAATAGACTGTTCTACAACGGGATTTTGAGAATTTAATGTCCCCACTTCCAATAATGGATAAAATAACTAAACAGAAGATCAGTAAATAAATAGACTTGAATAACATGAACCAACTAGAGCTAACCAGTTTATACAGAATACTCCACTTAACAACAGCAGAAAACACATTCTTCTCATGTGCACGTGGACCATTCTCCAGCATAGATCATGTATTACACCACAAAACAAATTTCAGTGAAATCAAAAAGATCAAAATTACACATGGTATTTTTTCTGACCCAATAGAATGAAACTGGAAATCAATAACAAATGGAAACCTGGAAATTTCATATATATGTGGAAATTAAACAAATGGTGTTTTACAAACCAGTAAGTCAAAGCAATAATCACAGGGGAAATTAGAAAACACCTTGAGGTGAGTGAAAATGAAAACACAATGTAGTTAAACTTACAAAATGCAGCAAAAGTAGTACACAGAGGGAAATTTAGAGCTATAAATGCTTACATATAAAAAGGGGATCTCAAATCCAGTAACCTAACTTTATACCTTAAGGAAGTAGAAGAGGAGGAGTAGGCTAAACCCACGGTTAGCAAAAGGAAGGAAATAAAGGTTAAAGTAGAAATAAATGAAATAGAGACTAGAAAAATAGTACACAGAATCAATAAAAACAAAAGTTGTTTCTTTGAAAAGAGCAATGAAATTCACAAACCTTTAGCTAAACTAACCAAAAATAAAAAGAAGACTCAATTACAAGTTAAATAATACAAAATTTGAGACACTACAACAGATTCTGCAGAAATAAAGAGGATTATAAGAGGATACTAGGAACAAATGTATATCAACAAACTATCGAAGATGAAAGAGACTAATTCCTAAAAACACGTAAACTACTAAAACTGTCTCAGGAAGAGGTAGAAAACCTGAACAGACCTATGACAAATAATGTGATTGAATCAATAATCAAAAACTTCCCCAACAAAAAAAATCTCAGGACCACATGGCTTCACTGGTAAATTCTACTAAACATTGAAAGAAGAATTAATATCAGTCCTTCTCAAACTCTTCCAAAAAACGAAGGAAATAATTTCTAAGTCATCTTATGATCCCAGCAATAACCTGATAGTGAAACCAGACAAAGACATCACAAGCAAACTATAGAATATACATGAATATACATGACAGGCCAGGCACAGTAGCTCACACCTGTAATCCAAATACTTTGGGAGGCCAAGGCAGAGGATCACTTGAGCCCAGAAGTTTGAGACAAGCCTAGGCAACATAGTCAAAACCCATCTCTACAAACAAACAAACAACAACAACAACAAAAATTAGCCAGGTGTGGTGGCGCATGCCCGTAGTCTTAGCTACTCCAGAGGCTGAGTTTGGAGGAGTGCTTGAGCCCAGGAGATCAAGTTCACAATGAACTGTGATTGTGCCACTGTACTTCAGCCTGGACAACAAAACAAACCAAACAAACAAAAACTGACAAAATCCTCAACAAAATACTATCAACCTGAGTTCAGCAACGCATTAATATAATTATACGCCCGGGCGCAGTGGCTCACACCTGTAATCCCAGCAGTTTGGGAGGCCGAGGCGGGTGGATCACCTGAGGTCAGGAGTTTGAGACCAGCCTAGTCAATATGGTGAAACCCGGTCTCTACTAAAAATACAAAAATTAGCCAGGCATGATGGCGGGTACCTGTAATCCTAGCTACTCAGGAGGCTGAAGCACAAGAATCACTTGAACCTGGGAGGCAGAGGTTGCAGTGAGCCAAGATCGCACCACTGCACTCCAACCAGGGTGACAGAGTGAGACTTTGTCGCAAAAAAAAAAAAAATTATACATCATGATCAGTGAGATTTATCCTAGAAATGCAAGAGTGGTTTAGCATACAAAAATTAGTTAAATGTGACACAAGCCCACACCTTTCATAAAACTACATTGTAAGGGAACGTATTAAACACAATAAAGGATATTTATGAGAAACTCTTAGTTTATATTATACCCATGGTGAAGACTGAAAGTTTTCATCTTAAGAACAGGAGCAAAACAAGGATGCCCACTCTTTCCACTTTTCTTCAACATTAGAACCCTTGCATATTGCTGGGGCAAATATAAAATAGTTTAGACACCAAGAAACAGTTTGTTGGCTCCTCAAAATGTGAAACCTAAAATTAGCTATCACTTAGCGATTTGACTCCAAGATATATATCCAAAAGTATTCAAAACATGTTCAAACAAAAATTCATATACAAATGTGCATAACATCTGTATTCACAATAGCCAAAAGGTGGACATAATCCCCAAATCCATCAGTGGATTAATAGATAACCAAATGTGTTGTGTATACACAATGGAATATTATTCTACCATTAAAATAAATAAAATTCTACATACTGCAACATGGAGAAATCTTGAAACTATTATGCTAAGTTTAAAACGTCACAAAAGGTCTCTTATATGATTCTATTTCTATGAAATATTCATAAAAGTTCATCCACAAAGAGAGCAGATTAGTCATTGCTATGAAAGAGCGCGTTGAAGAAAGGGGAGAGACTGCTTAATAAGTAGGGTATGTTCTTTTGAAGTGATGAAAATATATTGGAATGAGATGGGATGATAGTTGTACAATGTCGTGAATATATTAAATGCCACTAAAGTTTCCACTTTCAAATGTTTAATTTTATGGGAATTTGGCTCCATAAAAAAATAAAAAAATTAGCATAGAATTTTACAGGTCCAAGAATTAACTGAACTTTGTAAGATACACAAATAATGATCTAATTATGTATAATAATTTACTATATCATGTAAATGGTGTTAAAAGCCAGCAAGGAAAGTACTATTTAATCGTTAATGCTGGACAGTTATTTTTCAATTTTTTAAAAGAAAACAAATGAGAAAAAATATACTTTTCAATAAAAATATTCTGAAATAAATATGAAAACTAAAGGAAGAAAATATAAAGAATATTTCTCTGACCTTGGAATAGACAGACTTAGCTA
The DNA here is from genome assembly GCF_000951035.1 of Colobus angolensis palliatus. Classification (NCBI taxonomy): domain Eukaryota; kingdom Metazoa; phylum Chordata; class Mammalia; order Primates; family Cercopithecidae; genus Colobus; species Colobus angolensis. The sequence continues at coordinate 4,548,921 of NW_012115378.1, forward strand.
AATAAGTTGTGGAACGATGACGAGAAAAGTAATTTGTAGCTATTAGAAATATAAAATGGTAGTAAAATACACTGAAAATAATTTCAGTTAACTAAAGCAGAATGTATATTTATGATTTTTTGGTATGTATACAGTTTTCTTAATTTAGAATACTTCTTTAATAAAAAATAGTGTAATGAAAATTTCAAAAAGAAATTCTCTGCTTTGTTGTTGATACCAATTTTCTTGTAACTTTGATCAGAGAAAAAACACATTTAAAAATGTATAATGAAGGCTAGTTTAAGATTCTAGAATCAGACCAGAGAAATATGGAGAAATGGTTTATTATTCAACATATAGAATTTTAGTTAGAAAGGAAATAACATTTTAATTTATAGTCACCTCTCAAGACACTACAGTTTAGTGTTGTCCAGTAGAACTGTCTATGATAATGAATGTTCTGTATTTGTATTTTCCAACAGTGTAGCTACTAGGAAGGAAATAACATTTTAATGTAGGTATTTTTCTAAAAGTTTATTATCTGAAATGATATTTTTACTGATTGTAATTTACATTGATTCCCCAGAAACTACTGAACTGAAATTACAGAAATAGCTCATCCAAATTATTCTCACAGAATACCCTTTGTCTTATAGAAACACTGTCTAGGAAAGACCAATTTCTTTTTTAAAAAATGTAGCTTTAATATGTTCTCAAGACATTTTGGGTCATTGTAACTAATTTTAAGTTTTTATTAATTTACTATTAAGTGTAAATCCCACTACTTATTAGAATTTTGCTATATTAGTCTCCTATCTAGTAATATTATATTGTATAGTAAGTTTCACCACAAATATTTAAAATTCAATGGAAGAGTATAACCTAAGATTTGTTTTACTAACTTTAAGTACTTCGCTCCTTTACTGCTTGTTTCTTTCCCATTATGTAGGAGCAGAACTTCCACAAAAGACCTGAAAGAAGACTGGAGTGTAGCTACACCAGTGAAAGAGGTCAAACCAGAAGAAAAGAGAGGTAAAGTTGTTCCTCCTACTTGAATAACTGTAATTATATTTAAAAGCTCATTGACTTCATTTAAGATATTTCAATAATCATGTTTAAGAATTTTATAATTATTATGAATGTTTAATAGACAAAATAGTCCTCTGTGTTGTTTGATTAAGCATTCATTCAACAAATATTTATTAGTGAATATTATACACCAAATACTTGTTTAGGTGCTGAGTATTTAATGATGGCTGTCCACTTCTCAAGATGCTATTTGTAGTTTAGTGTTGCCCATTAGAACTTTCTGTGGTAATCAGTGTTCTATGTCTATACTGTCCAATGGAGCAGCTACGAGCCAAATACAGCCGTTGAACCCTTGAAATGTGGCTAGTGAGACTGAGGAGCTTAAGTTTTAAGTTTAATGTGAATTAAGTCACATATAAATGTAAATGGTTGCATGTGGGTGATGACTACCATATTGAAAATTGCAGCTCTAGTATATATTTAAGTTATGATAAATATTCTTGTCACAATTTATAAAATACATAATATTTTATATGCTGGGGTAAAATTTGTGTTAACACTACTTTAGTGTATTTAAATATATTATTGAGATTTTATGTAGCACCTCCTCTTCCAATGGATTAAAAAATAGCGACTGTGTGACTGCTGAACTTGCACTTGTAACCATTATTTCATACTCCCATCTAGCAGAAAATCAGTCTTTATTGCCCAAAAACAACACAAAAAAGAAATGCATTAAAAAATTTCGCTAAAATTTTTTAGCAGAAAATTGCTAAATCCTTGATTGAAGACTAATAAACTCAGGACTTTTTAAAAACAAGAATATTTTGTTTTTCAAAGTTTTCATTCATAGCAAAGCTTTGTTTTTACTGTTTAATTTTTCATTATTTGTGCCTACAGTGAAGATGAGGACCTTAATCATTACTTGCCAAGTTTTCACACAACAAATGCTGAGAGAAAAAATAGATATATTAACAATCACAACTACAGTTCCATTAGCTACAATTACGTTTATTATCAATATGTACCTTTGAGGTCTAAAACATACAACAATAGCAGGATGAGGAAGATTTGTTGTAATTAAGGGCTTATGCTAAAAAATTGCAGGTAGTTGCTTAGAACAGTAATATGAAACTGCAAAACTGAGATGGCACTCAAGAAAATAAAATGAGATGTTAAATACAATGAATTTGAGGCATCCCGAGTTAACCATACAGCATTTGTTTAAGAATTTATTATTGAAATAGTATAAAAGACAACTCCTAGAAACATGATGAACACCTTTGCTAAAACACGTATACATTCAATCAGAAGTATTTTAATTATAAGTGATACTAATTTATTTATATATTCCAGACTGAAATCTTGCTATTGTAATTGATTATAGAATGAATCATAAATTGACTGGAGAACACAGTGATGAGTGAATATGTTTTCATTTTAAAAAGACAATTAATGATTTAAAGTATCCAAGATGTGGTAGAATCTGACAAAAGAAAGCAATAGATTCAAAGACACCAAATAAAGGACCAGTGTAGAGAAAATCATTTTTATGCATTTAAAAATAGGGAAACCGGTTTTATAAGAATGCTTCTGAAGCAGCATGCTGGATTTCTTTGAGAAGTCCAATGAGTTAAAAAATACCATTATTTAATACTCCCATCTTCCAGAAAATCATTGTCTTTATTGTCCAAAAGTAACACAAAAAAGAAATGCATTAGTTTTCTTTCTTCTTGATGCAGGTTAGCTATTTTTCCTCTAGCCTCAGTTCTTTGGAGGCCTTGTCTCTTAACACTTTGTATTTATGTGTTTATATAACATTTTGGCAAAAGTCAGTGTTTATAAGCATAAATCCTACAAGGATAGGACTCATATCTGTCTTCTTTACCTTCCTTATCTCCTGCGAAGACCATGTGCTTGTTCCCCGAAATATAATAGGCTCTGCACACATTTCTTTCATAAATGGTCGAGGGAGTACCCATGGTACTAATTTTGTTAACGTTAAGCCACATCATTCCAGAACTGTGAAACAGGAATCACAAATACTTCTCATTAAAGGAGTTAATTCAGGGTTAATTTAGTATTACAACTACATAAATAGAGTTTCAAAATTCCAATGAATTCCTGGCAAAGCTAAGTAGAGAAGTTCTTACTGGATGAGACTGAAGAATATGACTTGTTTCTAGGAACCATCTATCATTATTCAGTATTTACCTGATGTAATCTTTATGATATGTTTTCTTATAGAATAGGAGGAAACACACATAATTTTAAAATAAAACTGTATAGTACAGCTGATGTTGGTTGAGATTTAGCTATTGTAATTATTTTATAAAATGATTATTAAAATAGGTCTTCAAAGTTTATAATCAATCTTATGTTTGTATTATAATAAAACTGTCTTTAAAAAGCTGATTCATTTTTCTAACATTCTCTTATTAAATATATATTAAAAATAATAATACAACTAAGACCCATGTTCCCATCATCCAGCTTATTGACTGATTGATTAACAAATATGAATATATATATCTGTTTAAGATGAAAAGTGTCCAGAGTTAAAGCAGGAAATGGAAACATTGCTCTCAGAGGCCGTTCATCTCATTAAAAGTCTAGAAACTGACCGGGCAGAAGCTGAAGCAGCTTTAAAACGACAAAGATCAAGAAAGAACATGATTAACTTGAAAATTGACTCTTGGTCAGTCTGGAAACTTCAACAACTCCCATTGGCTGTGCAGAAAGGTAATAATCGGGATTTTTATATTACTTCTTACTCTGTTGGAGGTACAGATAATTAATTACAGATCTGTGTATTTCAAAAAAAATTGTCCTAGTGCCAAGGCTCACACCTGTAATCCTACACTTTGGGAGGCTGGGGTGGGCAGATCACTTAAGCCCAGGAATTCGAGACTAGCCTAAGAAACATAGTGAAACCCTATCTCTACAAAAATACAAAAATTAGCCAGGTATCATGAAACTCACCTGTAGTCTCAGCAACTTGGGGGTCTGAGGTGGGAAGATTGATTGAGCCCAGGAGACTGAGGCTGCAGTGAGCCCCGGGTGACAGAGTGAGATCCTGTCTCCAAAAATAAATAAATATCACCTGTTTAGAGTGACCGTATTATTTTGCATATAAACCAGCACTTTTGAAAGATGTTATTGAAGATAATGGTGGGTTCACAGATGCAAACTGTGAGACTGCGCTGGGCAAACCTGGACCTGATGTCCTTTCGGTGTGTTAGAAATCCAGTGGCATTTATGGTACCTACAGAACATGCACATATTTGGCATCTCTCCTATAATGTCTACACTATTTGAATTTCTAGAACTTTAGGAATTTAAAGTGATTGCCAGTTGGTATCATTAGCCACATTTTTAAGTCTGGGAAAATTGAAAGACTTTTAAGTCATATTTTAAGCACTAAATGCATATGCTTTTGAGAATTTAATAGTAAATTTGCTTTGGGAACTTCTAGCAGGTAACAAAACCTAAAATGTTTCCAAAATTAAAGGTAACAGAGGTTTAAGAAGGAAGTTCTTTTAGCTCACAGAGTGAGGGACCTATGGTGAAGGATTAAAGAATCTAAAGGTATTGGATTTTTTTGTTGTTGTTGTTCTACAAACCGTGTGCCTATGAAAATATGCCTGACTACCTGATTCTGCTTGAAGCTGGAAGATTTTTACTCTCTCATAGGATAAAAATTTTAATTCAGGATGCATATGTTTTGTAAGAGATTTTTATTAATATCAGGGTGCCCATATATGATCTATCATTTAAACCAAGAAATCTTTGAGAGAAAAAAAGGACATTATGAATTATTACCCAGACCAACAGCCATTAATTCAAATTATAGGTCATAGTGTACTCATATTTAAACCTTTGTTATAATTTTATGTCTTCTAAGGGTGTAGTTACCAAAGTAGGGTATATGAATTCCAGGGAGTTGCAAGAAAAGATTAGAACTTTTATTTATATTTGTAAATTTTATCATTTTTAAAATTTTCTTTTTGAATAGAATTTATACTGTGTATGCTCCACTAATACAGTAGATTTATATAATTTATAAATATGTGTGTGTGTGTGTGTGTGTGCGTGTGTTAGAGAGGGGGAGAGAGAAATTTTCTTTTTGAATAGAATTTATACTGTGTATGCTCCACTAATACAGTAGATTTATATAATTTATAAATATGTGTGTGTGTGTGTGTGTGTGTGTGTGTGCGTGCTTTAGAGGCAATGAGGCTACCATAGTGTCAGAAAAGACACCCTGGGAAATTCTGGATCCTAGGAGATACTTGACAGACTCTATTCACATTGACAGGAGTCATCCTCAGTTTTCCTAATTGTTTGGGAGGTTCTTCCTTGTTAGTAGTAGTAGAAAAACTATGGAGGGAAGGTTTTATTGAATTGTTTGCTGATAACTTTATATATAATCTCATATACCCTTTGTAATAGTGCTTAGATATTGTAGTTTTAGGAGTTCTACTTTAGGAGTTCTTGAAATAAATGTAAGTTGAGATACATGTGTGCACATCATAGTTACTTAATAAATGTGTTGTGAACTATGGAATAAATATTTGTCATGGGTGACAACTTATTGTTGGGTTCTTTTAATCAATGAAAGATCTACTTAGAAAACAGATTTATGTTCATCTGCTCTATTTTACGTAAGTAGCCACTATATGCAATGAAATTTAAATTCATTATGGTTATGTATTTTTTAAAGTTAATAGCTTTCTCTTTGAAACATATTCCTTACAGGTAATGTGTTCTCAGGAATCTTCTGCCTTTATATTATTTATGTAGAATATAATCTCTAAATTTTATGAATTTGTTTACAAAGTATACAGTCATATTTTTATAGTCTTTAGATTCTCAAAAGTATATCGTTTGTAAGACAGGAAAAATTTTTAATCTCCTTAACAAACTTAAGTATTATATTTGTTATAAATTTAGATACTTTTCAAAAATAAAATTAAGGAAACTCACTTCTTTCTAGATATTTTCTGGTCAGTCCTCCAGATTTATCTTTCCTCCCAACTCCCCAATCCCACTTATGTCTTTTGTTTTGTGGCCCAGGAGGCTGATTCATAGTGGACTGCATCAAAGATATTATTTGCATTCTATCTTCCTGTTGGGTTCAACCAATGAGAATCAGTGGCAAGAGACCATGGGGAGATAATGGAGATGGGTGGGGCAGGGGTATCTATAGCACTGACTGCCCCGCTCTCCATCTGGTCACTTTAAGCTGACTGCATGCCTCTCCTGAAAATGACAGCCCTTGCCATCCAACATGTAGCCAATTATCTAGCAAATGCTTTTTGTTTTCCCTATCAAAAAAGCAAACTAGAAATAAGCTTACCATCATGAATTTGGTAGTATATGATCCTACAAATTATAAAGTTGGATATGCATAGCAGTGTTCCTTTGCAAAATAAAAGGGTACTTATATTATGTTGTACCCAAACATTATCTGAAGACACAAGTAAACTTGTGACTCAGGCTCCTCGGGTATTCCCATTGTACCTGCTTCTATATATTGCCTGTCTTTCCCATAATCTACACTATGGCTCCATGGGTACTTTCCTATGACGATCTGATGAAAGAGGAAAAAACAAAACACAGCCCTGGTTTGTGAATGAATTTGAATAGTATGTAGACATAATTTGGAGAATTACTGCATTCCAGTCACTGGATGGGAAGGGTGAAAGCTAATCACCCCAGTGGGCAGAATTTTAAGTACTCTTTGAAGAAGGAGAAATGGCTCAAGAAACATATGGGAAGTGGCAAAAGGGAAGGCAGAGTGTCAGGGAATTTGAAAATAAATTAATGTAAGACTGCTAAAAAGAAGTCTGGGAAGGTAAGAGATGACCTTTCGAAAGGATAGATTACAAAGATAATTATGTCCCATATAAATGCTCACCAGAATGCCACTGCTATGGAAGATGGTCTCAGTAATTAATGGAATGTTAAATCTTCCATTTTGTTTTGAATTGTTTTGTCTTGTTAATTGTTCAGTTATTACTACAATTGTGCTTTGTAACAACCACCTTGGAAGTCAGTGGCTTACAACAATAAGCATTTTCTTATTTGCTGATGGCTCTGTGAGTTGGCTAGGGAAGCTCTTCTTCAGGCCATATATCCAATGGCTTTGGCTCAAGGCTGTGTGTTGGGTTCAGGTCAGCTTCATGTGTCTGTCATCCACTTTGGCTAGCACCTTCCCAGGAGTAAGGTTTTCATGTGGCAAATTGCAAGAATACGAAATGGTGAATAGAAACATAGGATGCTGCTCAAAATGTCAGCTTGGAGCTGGCATACCTTCACTTCTCACATCCATTTGGAGATACAATTCAAGTGGGATTGGGTGGGGACACAGCCAAAATAAGTATCACATCCAAACCAAGAATCTATATGATAAGAAATTATCTCTATCCCAAGGGAGAGGGTAGTGAACAACATATCTATTATATCTTGTTTCTTATAACTATTCCTGATACTGAGTTTATTCTATGATTTCAACATATTTCATAGTAATCTCATCTTCAATTGTTAATTATATTCTGTAGAAATCCCATAAGCCTTGGATTACTTTTTGTCTCTACTAGAATCCTAGGAGTTTCATTGGTTCTAGATGAGTTTTCATACTAATTTCTTAGCTGAATTGTGATCTCTAAATCTTCTTAAGTTTCAGGTTAGAGTTTTTTATTTCCTTGAAGTCATTATTTTTCTACCCAGGGTCATTTACTGAGTTTTTTTTAATCCATGCCAAACTGTTTAAGCTCAAAGTTGTCAGTAAATTTTTAATAGGTAAATCAACTTATTTCCTAGTTTTAGTTCTGTATTAGTTTGTTTTCACACTGCTGATAAAGATATACCTGAGACTGGGAAGAAAAAGAGGTTTAATTGGACTTAACAGTTTCACATGGCTGGGGAGGCCGCAGAATCACAGCAGGAGGCTAAAGGCATTTCTTACATGGTGGTGGCAAGAGAAGAATCAGGAGAAGTAAAAGTGGAAAAATCCCTGATAAGCCCATCAGATCTCGTGAGACTTATTCACTAACATGAGAATAAGATGAGAAAGACTGGACTCTATGATTCAGTTACTTCCCCTTGGTCCTTCCCACAACATGTCAGAATTCTGGGAGATACAATTCAAGTTGAGGTTTGAGTGGAGACACAGCCAAACCATATCATTCCACTCCTGGCCCCTCCAAATCTCATGTCCTCATATTTCAAAACCAATCGTGCCTTCCCAACAGCCCCCCAAAGTCTTAATTCATTTTAGCATTAACCCAACAGTCCACAGTTCAAAGTCTCATCTGAGACAAGGCAAGTCCCTTCTGTCTATGAGCTTGTAAAATCAAAAGCAATTTAGTTACTTCCTAGGCACAATGGAGGTACAGGTATTGGGTAAATACAGCTGTTCCAAATGTGAGAGACTGGCCAAAACAAAGGGGTTACAGGGCCCATGCAAGTCCAAAATCCAATGGGGCAGCCAAATTTTAAGGCTCCAAAATGATCTCCTTTGACTCTAGGTCTCACATTCAGGTCACACTGATGCAAAAGGTGGGTTCCCGTGGTCTTAGGCAGCTCTATCCCTGTGGCTTTGCAGGGTATGGCCTCCCTCATGACTGCTTTCATGGGCTAGCATTGAGTGTCCGTGGCTTTTCCAGGCACATGTGCAAGCTGTGGGTGGATCTACCATTCTGGGCTCTGGAGGATGGTGGCCCTCTTCTCACAGCTCCACTGGGAAGTGCCCCAGTAGGGACTCTGCTGGGGGCTCCAACCCCACATTTCTCTTCCTCATTGCCCTAGCAGAGGTTCTATGTGAGGGCCCCACCCTTGCAGCAAACTCTTGCCTGGATATCCAGGCATTTCCATACATATGAAATATAGGTGGAGGTTCTCAAACCTCATTTCTTGACTTCTGTGCACTCGCAGGCTCAACACCATGTGGAAGCTGCCAAGGCTTGGGGCTTCCACCCTCTGAAGCCACAACCTGAGCTCTACGTTGGCCCCTTTCAGCCATGGCTGGAGTGGCTGTGACATAGGGCACCAACTCCCTAGTCTTCACACAGCATGGGGACCCTGGGCCTGGTCCACAAAACCACTTTTTCTTCTCGGGCCTCCAGGCTTGTGATGGGAGGGTCTGCCTTGAAGGTCTCTGACATGGCTGGAGACATTTTCCCTGTGGTCTTGGGGATTAACATTAGGCTTCTTGCTACTTATGCAAATTTCTGCAGCCAGCTTGAATTTCTCAAAAAATGGGTTTTTCTTTTCTACTGAATTGTTGGGCTGCAAATTTTCTGAACTTTTGTGCTGTTTCCCTTTTAAAATGGAATGCTTTTAAAAGCACCCAAGTCACCTCTTGAATGTTTCGCTGCTTAGAAATTTCTTCCACCAGATATCCTACATCATTTCTCTCAAGTTCAAAGTTCCATACATCTCTAGGGCAGGGGCAAAATGCCACCAGTCTCTTTGCTAAAACATAACAAGAGTCACCTTTGCTCAAATTCCCAACAAGTTTCTCAGCTCTGTCTGAGACCACCTCATCCTGGACCTTATTGTTAATATCACTATCAGCATTTTTGTCAAAGCCATTCAACAAGTCTCTAGGAGGTTCCAAACTTTCCCACATTTTCCTATCTTCTTCTGAGCCCTCCAAACTGTTCCAACCTCTGCCTGTTACCCAGTTCCAAGGTCACTTCCACATTTTTGGCTATCTTTTCAGCAACACCCCACTCCTGGTACCAATTTACTGTAGTAGTCTGTTTTCATGCTGCTGATAAAGACATACCCGAGACTGGGAAGAAAAAGAGGTTTAATGGAGTTACAGTCCCACATGGCTGAGGAAGCCTCAGAATTATGGCCAGAGATGAAAGGCACTTCTTACATGGCAGTGGCAAGAGAAAAATGAGGAAGAAGCAATAGCAGAAACCCCTGATAAACCCATCAGATCTCATGAGACTTATTCACTATTACAAGAAGAGCATGGGAAAGACCCCCACCCCGCGATTCAGTTACCTCCCCCTGGGTCCCTTCCACAACACGTGGGAATTCTGGGAGAGACAATTCAAGTTGAGATTTGGGTGGGGACACAGCCAAAACATATCAAAGTCTCTTCCATTTTCTGTTGCTTCTTGAGTCAATTTCAGTAATTTATATCTTCTGAAGAATTTGTCCATTTCACTGTAGTTATCTAGTTTGCTCGCCTAAATGTTTTTCATGAAATTCTCTTATAATTAATTTCTATAATAGTAGTAGTGATAGTATCTTTTTCATTCCTAATTTTGGTAATTTGTGCCTTGTGTCTTTATATCATGGTCATTCCAGTAAAAGATTTGTCAATTTTGTTGATCTTTTTAAAAAGTCCACTTTTGCTTCCTTTATTGATTACTGTGTTTCAGCTTTTATACCATTGAATGTTTTCCTCTGATTGCCCATATCTTATTTGCTTTGGGAATAATTTAAACCTACTATATTTCTGTTTTTATAAATTAGAAGCTTTGATTATTTACTTGATGCCTTTTTTATTTTCTAGAATTATCAGTTAAAAGCTCTAAATTTTCTTCTCAGAATGTCATTAGTTGCATCTTATAAATGTTCATATGCTGTGAGTTCATTATTATTTACTTCAGAATATCTTTTAAAATTTCCCTGAGATTTCTTATGGAATCTATTATTTATTTAGAAGTTGCTGGTTAATTTACCTTTGTTTTGAAATTTTTATAAAAATTTCTGTTATGGCTAATTTAATTATATTGTGCTAGGAAATTTATTTATTTATTTATTTTATTAGGCTTTGGGGGAACAGGTGGTGTTTGGTTACATGAATAAGTTCTTTAGTGGTGAGTTTTGAGATTTCAGTGCATTTATCACCCGAGCAATGTACACTGTACCCAATGTGTAGTCTTTTACCCCTTGCCACCCCAGAAACTTGTTCCAAGTCCCCAAAGTCCAATGTATCATTCTTATGCCTTTGAGTCGTCATATCTTAGCTCCCACTTATGAGTGAGAACATATGATGTTTGGTTTTCTATTCCTGGGTTGTTACTTCACTTAGAATAATAGTCTCCAATTCCACCCAGGTTGCTGTGAATGCCATTATTTTATTCCTTTGTATGGCTGAGTAGTATTCCAATGTATATATACCACATTTTCTTTATTCACTAAGTGATTAATGGGCATTTGGGCTGGTTCCGTATTTTTGCATTGCAAGTTTTGTTGCTATAAACACGCATTTGCAGGTATCTTTTTCGTATACTTCTTTTCCTCTGGGTAGATACCTAGTAATGGGATTGCTGGATCAAATGGGAGATCTACTTTTAGTTTTTTAAACAATCTCCACACTGTTTTCCACAGTAGCTGAACTAGTTTACATTCTCACCAACAGTGTAAAAGTGTTCCCTTTTCACTGCATCCATGCCAACATCTATAATGTTTTTCAGTTTTTGATTATGGCCATACTTGCAGGAGTGACGTGGTATCACATTGTGGTTTTGATTTGCATTTCCCCGATAATTAGTGATGTTGAACATTTTTCTATACATTTGTTGGCTATTTGTATATCTTCTTTTGCGAATTGTCTACTCATATCCTTAGCCCATTTTTTGATGGGGTTATTTGTTTTTTTCTGGCTGATTTGTTTGAGTTCTTTGTAGATTTTGGATATTAGTCCTTTGTTGGATGTATAGTTTGTGAAAATATTCTCCCACTCTGTGGGTTGTCTGTTAACTCTGCTGATTATTTCTTTTGCTGAGCAGAAGCTTTTTTAGTTTAATTAAGTCCCATCTATTCATGTTTGTTTTTGTTGCATTTGCTTTTGGGTTCTTGGTCATGAAGTCTTTGCCTAAGCCATTGTCTACAAGGGTTTTTCCAGTGTTATCTTCTAGAATCTTTATGGTTTCAAGTATTAGATCTAAGTCTTTGATTCATTTTGCATTGACTTTTTTATAAGGTGAGAGATGAGGATCTAGTTTCAATCTTCTACATGTGGCTTGCCAATTATCCTAGCACCATTTGTTGATTAGAGTGTCCTTTCCTCACTTTACGTTGTTTGCTTTGTTGAAGATCAGTTGGCTGTATTTGGCTTATTTGGGTTCTCTATTCTGTTCCATTGGTCTACGTGCCTATTTTTATACCAATACCATGCTGTTTTGGCATTATGCTGAACAGAGAAAAGTTGAAAGCATTCTTCCTGAGAATTGGAGCAAGACAAGGATTTCCACTTTCACCACTTTTATTCAACATAGTACTGGAAGTCCTAGCCAGAGCAATCAGGCAAGAGAAAGAAATAAAGGACATCCAAATGGGTAAAGAGAAAGTCAAACTGCCGCTGTTTGCTGATGACATGAGCGTATATGTAGAAAACCTTAAAGACTCATCCAAAAAGCTCCTAGAACTGGTAAATTAATTCAGCAGAGTTTCAGGATAATTTGTGTACAAAACTTAATGTACACAAATCAGTAGCTCTGTTGTACACCAACAGTGTCCAAACTGAGAAATTAGGAACTCAACCCCTTTCACGATAGCTGGAAAAAAAAAAGGCTTAGGAATATACATAATGATGTGAAAGACCTCTACAAGGAAAACCACATAACACTGCTGAAAGAAATCTTAGACTACACAAACAAATGGAAACACCTCCCATGCTCATGGATTGGTAGAATCAATATTGTGAAAATGACCATATGGCCAAAAGCAACATACAAATTCAATGCAATTTCCATCAAACTGTCATCACCATTCTTCACAGAACTAGAAAAAAGCAATCCTAAAATTCATATGGAACCAAAAAATAGTCTGCATAGCCAAAGCAAGACTAAGCAAAAAGAACACATCTGAAGGCATCATATTACCTGACTTCAAACTATATTATAAGGCCATAGAAACATTTTTAAATGTTTCATTCATATTTAAATTATTTGTAGTTAATAAATTTCCTAAAATTTTATCTGGGAGAATGTTCTGTTTAGTTCAAACTTATGTATACTCTGCTGTTGTTGGGTAGACTATCTATAAATATCAGGTCAATTTGGTTGATAGTGCTGTTCAAGTGTTTTCTCTCAAGAATTTTCTGTCTAGTTATTCATTGACTTGTTGAGAATAGGGTGTTCATTTTAACTATTAATTCAGAAGATAAACCAATCATATCAAAGTTATTATTTCAATTGTCAGATTTGCTCATGTAGTTTAATTTTTCAAATTTAAAATATACTAACAAGTTGTCAAGAACATAAGAAATGTAGCATGGCCAACATTTAAGTTTGGAATGGAAATTTCTGGAAATAAATAGACATCAGTGTTAGATTTAGCCCTGGGGGAATCCTTGAAACCCTGATGTCCTTGAGTTGCCATTTTGATGTATGTGTAGGGTACAGGATACTGGAAATAAAGCTTAAGTCTCACCCAGAGTGACAAGTCTAATCAGAGATCAGGACATAAAAATGAGAATCCAAAGGTCTAATCCTCAGCCTAAGAGTGAACCATGAATAAACCTGTGGCTCAGCTTGAGCAGCCAAGAAACTTGTTTGTTTCTCTTATACAATGGAGGAAAACAATGCTTCCTAAGCATTTGTAATGTACTAATCTCAAATAGATTTGTGACCCCCCACTGCCTGCTGTCTGTGTGCTTAAAAACTGTTCAGTGGAGAATGTCATTTAAATGTTCTGTAGGTTGGTAGTAAAGTCAGGCAACTGACAGGATAAAAGGCAAATTTGCTCTGCAAGACTGAAACTTCAACCCAGGCACTAAAAATTTATCTCAGATAAAGTTCTAAGAAAAGAAGCAGCTCAATATTAAAAATCATAAAGCACACAAAGATCCAGGTTCAATGGGTGTGAATCAGTAGATGCAGACCACATAATTTTACTCAAAATGTGTCAGATATAGGATTATATCTGATATTATAAAATAACTGTTTGATACATTTCAAGAAATAAAAAGGTTTAAAAAGCAAGGACAAGAAACTTTTTTAAAGAAAGGAAAATATACAAATGAAAAACTATGAGAAATGAAAATTATATAAAATTAATTTAATAATTGGTTAAATTGTTTATTAGATGCAGAGAAGTAATAGTTAACTGTAAAATTTGAAGAAATTGCATGGAATGCATCACATCAAGACAAGGAGAGAAAAATATAAATAAAATATTTAAAACAAGGCATATAGAATGAGAGGGCATCATGAATATTTAATAGAAGATCCTCATGAAAGTAATAATGGCAATATTTAACAAGATAATGTCCGACTCTTTAGAAGAAAAGTCTTGCTGTCTAGTTGGTGAGGGTAAAAAACATAAAAAAAGATGTTATCAAACATTGCACATATCAAAAAATAAAAAGTATTTAGAAGTATTTCATTTAAAAATCGTTAAAATTATCATTACACATATGGGAAAAATCCAAGTCATTAAAGAGAAATCAGTAGCTTTTGTTACATCAAAAAGAGGGACTTAATTAATTATCCAGGAATATGAGTTTAGAAGTTAGACAAAAAGCAAAATAAATACAAAGAAAAAAGGAGAAACCCAATAACAAAATGGTAAAATAATAAAAATATATAATGCAGAAGAGATGCAAAGCTGAAGTTGGCTCACTAGAAAGAGCATAATGTAAAACCAATGGCAAAATTAATGAAAAACACAGTGAGAATGTATAACTGATTCAGATTAGGAATGAAAATACATAGGGATGTAGCAGTGATTAATAGTGATGATGACATTAAGAACAAATTTCTTTGAATAATGTCGAAACTTTGACAAAGTAAATAAATTTACAGAGAAAAATAGGTTGCTGAATAAATAGATAACCAAAATATTCATATAATCATTAAAAGAATGATTTTGACCCAGTAACTAAAAATCCTTCCTCACAAAATAAATAAATATATACATAGGGCCATGGGGCTTCATATGCAATTTCAAACTTCTGCAACACCTTAGAGAGAAGAAATCAAAAGAAACTACAGCTGATATAAGAAGCTATCATAAAGTGTAAATCAAAATTAAATGATCACAGTACAAATATAGAAAACTACAGGCCAAAATTGCAAGTACAAATGCAGAAAATCCCAAGTAAAGATATCAGCAAATTCCATCAAGAAATTTATTTTAAGAAGATTAAAAAGAAAATAAACTAACCCACTCAGTTTTATTCCAGGAATGCAAGAATCAGTTAATGCTAGAACTTAATATAATGAGAAAATCTTTCAATGTAATTTTTCTAAAATTGTCCTTGTCTGTTCATTGGGATTTAATTAAATTTATACATTAATATGAGGAAATTTCTGTGCTTAAAATTTCAAATATTTTTATACAGAAAAAATAAGTTGTATTCATTTATTCAAATTCACTTCTGTGTTGTTTGGTAGCACGCTGTCGCTTTCCCGTTACAGACCGTACTCAGTTACTGTTAGGTTTACGTTATAGACCTTCCTCAGTTACTGTTAGGTTCATGTTACAGACCTTCCTCAGTTACTGTTAGGTTTACGTTACAGACCGTACTCAGTTACTGTTAGGTTTACGTATGTAGTTTATTTTATGTTTGAGTTTTGCTATTGTGAGATACTCTGTTTTCAACATATGTATATTTAGGCAAGCATTTTTTATATTACTTTTACATGAACTATCTTATTTATAATAATTTTCCTTTCACTATTTCATGTGTTTTTCTATAAGAAAATAATAATCACTTTTGCCTTTTTCGTTCTGATACTTGTAAGTCTTATTTCATCATTTTCCTTCTAGGTGGTTTTGGAAGGCCTCGACTCTTGCAGTTCTCACTTTGAAGCAGTTACATAGAGTACTTTATAGAATGATCAGAATATACATTGACCGTACAGCATAAACAGGATTTGTGCTAAAATAACTATTATCTTATGAAACATATAGTTTAATCCTTTTGATGATGAATTAAGAAAGTAATATATTTTATAGTACCTTTTATTTTAGAGATAATAAGATTCGGCCAGGCACAGTGGCTCGTGCCTGTAATCCCAGCACTTTGGGAGGCCAAGGCAGGTGGACTACCTGAGGTCGGGAGTTTGAGACCAGCCTGACCAACATGGAGAAACCCCATCTCTACTAAAAATACAGAATTGGCCAGATGTGGTGGCACATGCCTGTAATCCTAGCTGCTTGGGAGGCTAAGGCAGAAGAATTGCTTGAACCTGGGAGGTGGAGGTTGCAGTGAGCCAAGATCGTGCCATTGCACTCCAGCGTGGGCAACAAGAGCAAAACTCCATCTCAAAAAAAAAAAAAAAAAAATCGATTCACAGATAAGGAATTTCTGACATTAAAATGTTTTATATTTATGTATTATCAAATATTTCTTCCAATCAGATTTTCTTTTGTTCTTATCCTTCTATATCTAGAACACGAGGCCTATTTGAGAGATGTTATAGAGTTACAATGGCATCTTGAAGATAAAGTTAATCAACTAGAACATTTTGAAAAACAAAAGACGGAGTTAGAAGAAGCAAATGCAAAGGTTCAAGCAGACATAGACTACATGAATGAACATGACCCTCTACTGGACTCTAAGTGGAATCAGGAACTTCAAGATCTGAAGAACCACTATAAAAAAAAAAAGGAGGTAAATGAATAAATGAATGCATGAGCATTTCGTAAATTATTACTTAGTTATACAAAAACTTTTCAACCATAAGAAATTAACACAGCTTTAAAGGTGTTTTTCTTCTTAAAATTGACCCACCCTTTATCTCTACACATTACCAACTGTAGGTATTCATTTTAACTATATCTTCTTTTCTTACCATTATATTTAAGATTATTAAGCATGTTTAGTCAAGCTTCTAGTAAAATTTTGGTGATTTAAAATAGCCAGGTAAGGCTGGGTGTGGTGGCTCATGCTTGGAATCACAGCACTTTGGGTGGTAAGTGCTTTGGGTGCATTGTTTGAGCCCAGGAGCTAGAGATCAGTTAGAGTAACATGGTGAAACCCCATCTCTACAAACAATACAAAAATTAGGCAGATGTGGTGTCTCGTGCCTGTAGTCTCCTCTACTTGGGAGGTTGAGGTGGGAGGTTTGCTTGACCCCTTGAGGTTGAAGCTGATGTGTGGGGATTGCTTGACCCCTGAAGGTTGAGGTTGCAGTGATTCATGATTGTGCTACTGCAATCCAGCCTGGATGACAGACTGAGACTGTCTCAAAACAAAGCAAAACAAAGCAAGAACTTCAGAAAAATAAAATTACGGGTTTTTTATTTTAAGCCATAATCATACTGAGCAAAAATGCAAGTAAAATATATAATTTCATTGATGATGAAAATACGTAAATGAAATAAAAGTATTTTAATGGTTAATTAGATATTTAACTCTCCTATCATGGAATATGAAAATAGTTTATTGATAATTGTCACAAAATGAACAAATTTAAATTTGTATTATATTTATTTTTGAACATTTTAAAGTAAATAAAACAAATTGTTAAATGTCTCCTGTGTTCCCCTCAACAGTTCCATTTTCATTCCTCCTTTACCAAAGAAATTCTTTATAATGAATTTCATGTGTCTATAAGCCAAATTTGTATCATTATATATATGCATGTGTGTTGATAAATAATACATGTTTTTTTTTTTTTTGCCTTTACATGTTATTGTTCTTTTTTTTTTTTTATACTTTAAGTTCTAGAGTACATGTGCATAACGTGCAGGTTTGTTACAATACATGGTATTTTTAATCACACAAACAGTACCATACATTGTACAATATTCTGCAACCTGTTTTTTAATCTGACAGTTTTTTAGTTTAATCAAGCTACTGTTGATATGTATAGATCTAGTTCATTCATTTTACTTACAATGTTCCATCCAATAGATATTTCACAATGTAATTACTTACCATTTCATCTTCTGTTGGCCATCTGAGTTGTTTCCAATATCTGGCAACAAAACTGCTTATTTGACTGTAAACAATAATCACACATGAATACCTTCCTCTGTATCTGCATGTAAATTTTTCCTATTGGGGTTATATACCTAGTTGGGTATTTACTGGATTGTGGGTTATACACATTTACTATTTTATTAGATAACATCAAGTTAGTCTTCAGAGTGCCTGTAACAATTTCTATTACTGGAGTAGTGGCAATACTGAAGTCTCATTTCTCCACTGTGGACAAGGATGCAAGTACTGTCCTCCTTTTTTAGTAATAGACTCCTATACAGTTGGATGACAATTTCCCTTTTCTCATTGTATTTCTAATGAGATGTAGGTAGCAGTTATTGGCTGCGATTTCCATGAACTATCTTTGAAACAGACTGCCTCACCCAGGCAGTCTATTTGGCCATTTGCCTCAGCTATCATACCTAGGTTGCTGGAAGTTTAGAAAATGCCAAATAAGCTATTTACTAAACTTCCAGCAACCTTGATACGATAGCTACAGCTCTAGCTTCCATTTTACAGCATGAAGCAACCTTGGGGATGGAAGCTACAACTCAGGATGACTGAAGAGCAAAAGGATAGTCAGATATATTTCTGTGAGAGAAAAGTAAACTACAACCTTGTTTAAACAACTTATTTGGTTTATTTCTGTAACTTACAGCAAAACTCAATCCTAACTGGTATAACTTATAATTTAGTTAACATTTTTATTGTCATTCTTTAAAATTTTGTCTATATGTGTTTTAATTGGTATCCTTTTGTTTTACTGTGTTTTTCCCTGATAGTGAACTTGGGTACATGATAAGCCAGGGCAAGTGGAGTTTTTGGGCAGTTGGAAGATCAGGCTTGTGAATGGAAAGAAAGGGTTCATTCTAGCAGACCAAAAAAAAAAAAGCAACGTTTGCGTAAAGCTTATCAGGGCTAAAAGGACGGTTAATTTAATTGTCAACTTATGGGGCCATGATGGCCAGATATTTGGTCAAACATTATTCCAGATGTTTTCAATAAATGTACATTTTTTGGACGAGATTAACATTTGAATTGGTAGATTTACAGTAAAACGTATTATTCTCCATATTGTGGGTGGGCCTTGTGCAATCAACCTAAGGTCTTAACAGAACAAAAACTGACCTTCTCTGAGCAAGAAAGAATCCTGTAAGCACACTACTTTTGGACTGGGACAACAGCAACTTTCCCCTGGGTCTTTAGCCTGCCAGCCTTCCCTGCAGATTTTGGACTTGTACCTCCAAAATAGTGTGAGCCTTTTCCTTAAAATCAGTCTCTCTCTCTCCCCCTTCTTCCTCGCCCCTATTGGTTGTTTCTCTAGAGAAGCCTGACCATTAATGCAATGACTGCCCTTCTTTTATTTCATCATTATTGTGCTACTCCATTACATCTTAAATTCCTAGATCAGTGCTTCTGCTTACCTGCCTTTAAGTCAGCTGTGACCTTCTAACTATTCCAGGCGTCAAAATGAGAGTTTGGACCTCTTGGCTTCTGTAGTGTGAGCCATAAACTCTGCGAAACCATCCACTATGGGTGCACAATGCAAGGGAAAGGAATTCCCCAAGAAAAAATAATTCCTCATCATGAAATTGAGGTGCTATTAAGAAAGGCTATAAATGTCATGCAGCCAAAATATGAAAACTCTCTAATATAAGGTAGAAGGAAAGTGATATCTTAGTAAAAGTAAACACATTTTTCTTTGGTAAAATGAGCATAACTGACAATACTCAAAAATGAAAAGCAGAATTATGAGCACTGAGAGGCCCAAATACTTCCTCAGAGAGAAATAAAAATACATACATTGAGATTGTAAAAAATCTTGCCAACAAATTAGATTACCTAGATAAAATGGAATCAAGAAGAAATAGGAAATCTGAGCAGGTGTATAACAAGCACAGAAATTGAATAAGTAAGTAACCACCTCCCCTCTCTCCACCAAAAAAAAAAAAAAAAACATGCCCAGGACCAAGTGGATTCACTAGTGAATTATACCAAACACACTCACACACTCTCTAATAATTCTCAAACTTTCAAACTCTTCCAAAAGGAAGAGAAGAGGAAGAGGAGAAAGGAACACTTCCTAACTCATCTATGTCAGCATTAGCTAGTTACTAAAGCCTGATAAATATATCACAAGGAAATAAATTATATCACAAGGAAGTAAATTATACCTTATGAATATAGATGCAAAAATCCTCAACAAAATCCTAGCAACCCAAATCTAGCAGCATATTAAAAAGATTATACATCATGACCAAATGGCATTTATCCCAGGAATACATATGTAATACAACATATGAAAATAAATCAGTTTAATGTACCACATTAATAAAATAAAGAAAACACACACACACACACGATTGTCTCAGTTGAAGAACAAACAATGGACAAAGTCCAAAATTCTTACATGATAAAAACCCTCAACAAACTAGAAAAAGAAGAAAACTTGCTCACTCTGAATAAGGACATTTTTGTAAAACCCACAGGTAATACTAAACATAATGGTGAAAGACTTAAACCTTTTCCTCTAGGATCATATATAAGAGAAGGATACCCAGTTTTACTACTTCTATTTGACATTGTATAGAAAGTTCAAGCCAGAGTAGTTAGGCAAGTAAGAGAAATAAAAGGCATACACATTAGAAATTAAAAAGTCAAATTTTCTTTATTATCAGAGGACATGATTTAATATATAGAAAATCCCAAAGATTTCACAAAAGTCTCCTAGCTCTAAAAATCACATTTAGCAAACTTGCAAAATTCAGCTCAACACACAGAGTTCAGTTGTATTTTTGTACATTAGTGGTGAACCATCCAAAAAAAATTAAGAAAACAATTTCATACACAGGTCATCAAAAATAATAAAATACTAATAATTTTAAGAAGAAAGATTTGTGTAGAAAAAACTATAATATTTTGCTGAAATAAATTGAATAAGAATCGAATAAATTGAAAGACATCCTGTATGCATGAATTGGAAGACTCAATATTGTTAAAGTGTCAGTAGCACCTAAAAATATCTGTGAAGTCAATGCAATCCAGAAAAAAAGTTCAATGATCTTTTGCAGACATGGAAAAGCCCACCCTAATATTTACATGGAATTGCAAGGAACTCTAGATAGTAAAAATAATCTTGTAAAGAGGACCACATTGGAGAAGTCACATTTTCCAATTTCAAAACTTACTATAAAGCTGTAGTAAGCAAAATATATTTGCCTAAGGTATAAAGAAATAGATAAATAAAGTAGAACTGAAATGTCAGAAATAAACATATATATCTATGACTAACTGATTTTTGACAAGGTGCGAGACCAATTATTTATTGAAAGAAAGTGTAGCCTCTTCAACAAATGATGCTGGGACATTGAATATCCAAATATATATTTAAAATAGTAAAAGTGGACCCCTACCTCCCACCGTATAAACATTAGCTCAAAATGAATCAAAGACATAAATATAAGAGTTTAAACTATAAAACTCTTAAAAGACAACCTAGGGATAGCCAGGCACAGTGGCTCATGCCTGTAATCCCAGCACTGTGGGAGGCTGAGGTGGGCAGATGATGTCAAGAGATCGAGACCATCCTGGCCAACATAGTGAAACCCCGTCTCTACTAAAACTACAAAAATTAGCTAGGCATGGTGGCAGGGGCCTGTAGTCCCAGTTACTCAGAAGGCTGAGGCAGGAGAATCGCTTGAACCTGGGAGGTGGAGGTTGCAGTGAGCTGAGATGGTGCCACTGCACTCTAGCCTGGTGACACAGCAAGACTCTGTGTCAAAAAAAACAAAAAACAAAAAAACCTTGCAATAAATCTTTATGACCTTGGAGTTGGAAATGGATTCTTAGATATGGTACGAAAAGCACAAGTAACAAAAGAAAAAAAATAGAAAAATTGGACTTAGTCAAAATTAAAAGCATTCTTGCATCAAAGGACACAAGAAAGTAAAAAGACAACCTATGGAATGAAAGAAAACATTGCAAATTATATGTATCTCAAACTGATGTAGTTCCCAGAGTATAAAAAGAACTCTTATAATTTGACAACTGAAAGACAAATAACTAAATTTAAAATAAACAGAGAACTTGCCATGAACAGACATACATATATCTGTTATATATGTGTTCATAGTAGCGAACAGATAGACATATCTTCAGAAAGACATACAAATGGACAGCAAACTCATGAAAAGATGTATGTTCAACATCATTAATCTTTAAAAAATGCAAATCAAAACCACAATAAGATACCAGTCATACCCATTAGGATAGCAGTAAAAATAAAATGGAAAGTAACACGGAACACGGATACCCTAGAGATACTGGAACCATTGTAATTTGCCGCTGGGAATGCAAAAATAGTGTAGCTACTATGGAAAACATTTTGGTTATTTCCAAAATAGCTAAGCACAGAATTACCATATTCTTCAGCAATTCTACTCCCAGGTATATATCTAAAAGAAAACAAAAGCTGAGACTAAAGAAACAAAAGCAAAAGCAAAAACTTGTACATAAATATTCGTTAGTAGCACTATTCACAGTAACCAAAAGAAACAGCCCAATGTTTATTTACTGAGATAAACAAAATGTGATATATCAATGGAATTAAATATTATTAAGCCATGAAAAGAAATGAGGTACTGATACATGCTACAACGTGAATAAAATGTCAAAGCATTATGCTAAGTAAAGAAGCTAGACACAAAAGGTCACATATTGCATAATTCATTTATATAAAAGATCCAGTATAGGTAAATCCATAGACACAGAAAGATTAATGACTGCGTAGGGCTGGGGGAAATGTAATATCAAGTTTTGTTTGTCATGTCGTGTTCGTAATAACATTTTAAAACTCTTTAAAATTTTTTTTTTTTATTATGCAATCTTGACCTAGTTTTAAGGCCCTGGCTAGAGGCCTGCTGAAGTTACCTGTTGCTTAAAAAATTCAAAACTCCTAGCCAGTGTGCTTGGGCTTTAGTAAATGCTGCTGCATTACAACATATGAAAGGACTGATACTTTGGGCTAATTGGGTTTTCACAAAGGGAGTCTGCTATACCTCTTTAAGTGCATACCCCAATACCTGGGAGGTAGACTGGAAGTCTTGGAATGAGAGAGAAGGCTGCCTTCAAGTTAGGCCAGAGGGCTGCTAAATCCCCTTTTTTTGTAACCGAGAAGGTATGCAGTATAAGTTAGCAGACAAAGATGGTAACTAGAAGCCCAAAACAAGAAAAAAAGAATTGAAAAAAAACCCCAGAACAACAGGATACAGAGTGGGAAGTAAAGAGTTGCCCCCTTTAGAGTAAACAACTCTGGGAATCCCTTGCCTCATAGATACCCAAAATATAAATCAAGGTCCCACATGTCTCTAGATATGCTAAGGCCATAAAACAAGGCTTGCAAGTACACTCAGACCCTCCAGAGTTCCAGGCATGACAGAGTAGCCAAGGCACATATTTTACTTCTTGGAATACACAATGTGTTGTGTTGTCTTACTCAGTTTTGAGGCCATGGCTAAAGGCTGGCCCTCCCTTTCTTGAGAAGCTGATTAAACCCACATCTCCAACCCCTTCCTGGGCCCTTACATTCCACGCCACTATGTACGCATCCTATTCTCAACAGAGACAGGCCCCAAACAAGTAGTGAAACCCACTGTACTTCAGAGTCTACTGAAATGATTAAAATTAGCCACTCCACAGAGATCTGAAATTTAGCTACCCACCCCCACTACTTGCCACCCATAAGCTGTCCCCTGTAGCTCCAGCTTGCTGCTAACCTGTCCCCTTCTGAAACCCCTAACACAGCCCTACCTGGTAGCCATCTCTCCTTTGGAGCTGTAAGTAACAGAATTCTGCCTTTCATCTAGCCCAGTTTCGCTGCGTTGCGTCTTCCCACCAGGAGAATCTTTTTAAACAGGAAGGGGAGACTAGGGAGTAACCATTTAATGAGTTCAGGGTTTCCCTTTGGGATGATGAAGATGTTTTGGAACTAGAAAAGGGTCATGTTGGTACAAAATTGTGAATGTACCGAATGCCACTGAATTGTACACTTTAACTTGTCTCATTCTATACTATGTAAGTTTTACTTCAACAAATAAACTTAAGAAAATTTAGAAAGGATAAACTTCAAAAGATGCATTGTAAGATCCCATCCCATAAAACTAAAAAAAAAATTATACTACAAAAATACCTTAACCACAAGAAAAATCTTGTATGTAGATATTATTCCGGTATCAAAGGGAAACTCAAAACTAAAATATCAAATTATTGCACTTAATAATAAACCCTAAAGCTGGTGATACTGCAGTTGCATATGATCTAACCTGTAAAAGATAAATAATTCCAATATTGTTTTAAATATTTAGTCCAAAGAAGAGCAGGGAAATGTTTTAATTAAATGAAGGTGACATATTTCAATACCAAAACTTTATGGAAATTCTACAAAAATAACATTACATATATAAGTTACCAATAAACACATATTTGAAAAATTATGTAAAACATTTGCCAAAGAATTCTTCAATATAAGAAGAGAAAAGTATATCACTCCAAAAAAATTTATTCTAACAATGTGCCAACGGTTTAACAGCAGAAAATCTAGGTATATAATTTATTGTATCAGCATGATTAAAAAATGGAATTTTATCAAAAGATGCTTAAGATGTATTCATTATTCAAAAACTCGCAATTGTAATAAAAAATTAAAATTTAAAAAATACCTTAATTTAAATAAAGAACTATTTCACACAAGCATCCATATTAATCACTAAAATGCTAAAGCTGTAATAATAGGAACAAATCAGGTAAACCTGACATCCCTGTTACAATTTAACATCATTTTGAGGATTTTTGCTATGTAATAGGACAATAAAATGAAATAAAAGATATACATTTAAAAATTGTGAAATAAAATTATTTTAATATTATTATAATTAAAACATCAAATAGAAGACTGTTGTTTTCAAAATAAGTTTGTATCCACCAGAACTAAACCATCCAATACAACATACTTTTACTAGCACGAATAAAGTTTTTTTCCATACTTTCAATAAACAGTTAAAAATATAAACAGAAAACTCCTTTACTAACAGAGTCATTAAATATTGATGATGAAATTTATAAAGGTGTAGACATTTAAGACTACAATTATGAAATCATATTGAAGAAAATAAAGAGATAATTAATTTAGACACATAATATATTCTAAGATGGGAAGGCTTATTATAGTAAAAATATCAATCATTCCAAAATTATTATAGAAACAGCCATCAGATTCTGGTAAAATTTACACAATAACCTTTTGGCCTGTCAATTTAAAAATATTATTAGAAAAAAGTAATGTAAAATGCTGGAAAGAGTTTTCAAACATGGACTTTCTTCTGTTCCACTGGTGAGAATACAAGCTGTTACCCCTTATTCTGGAGAGTAATTTGGCAACCAATATTAATCAACATTCTTAAAATATTTGCTAATACCTTATGACTCAGAAAATTCTGTTTTAACAGGACGTTTGAAGAAAATATTCAAGAACATGCAGTATAACTATAGATTGTGCAATTTCCTTACATGGTTCTTCATCACAGTACTGTTTATGTTATGTGTCCCTCATACATATGTTGTGCATGTCACACTGTGCATAATGCTCATATAATTGACAATGAGTTAAATCATGAGTATGTGTGATATAAGGGAATACTAAGTAAAAGTAATGTGATACAGCGATATACAGAGACAGAAGGAAGAGATGGAGACAGGAGCATTAATATGATGTTTGTTAATTAGTAAAACAGGTGATTAGTATGATGTTTGTTAATCAGTAAAAAGAGTAAAAACTGAATATTTTGAAGTATTACACTAAGATATTAGGTTGGTGCATACTTTTAATGGCAAAAACCGCAATTATTTTTGCACCAACCTAAGAATAATGTTTTTTCTTAGTGGAGAGGAGTACAGGTGACTTTGTCATTGTTCATCTTTGTTTTCTGACTTTTTAAATAATAAAGTATTATTTGAGTAATAAAAATAATTTTTTTATGAATGAAGACATAAGGATTTCATTTTGGACATGTTAACTTGGATATTGAAATTATTTTCTTCAGTAACATTTATACATTCCCAGCGTTAATGCCTGTCAGGGCTGAAATTACACTTACCAAACAATAGGTTAAATGTGGGAGAACATGTTTCTAAAGAACTTTTAATCTAAATCAATACTACACTAAGTTAAATTTATTATTTTTAATTAACCATTAAGTGCAAATATAAGCAAAAATGTTTTCATTTCTAGGTAATGGACCTACACAGAAAAGTTTGTGAAGAACTTGAAGAAGCTTTAGAAGCCTGTGAAAATGCCAGACTGAAGGCTCAGCAAATTAAAGAAGAGATGGATAAAGATATTTACCAGGATGAAAAAAGCATAGAGGCTTACAAGTAAGAATTTTTCACAAACATTAATTATAGCATTTAGAAATTAAATATTAAGTAAAAATGTAATGTATATTTCTATACAGAAAATTTTAAGAGAAAAATAAAATTTTAAATTATTCATACCTGTCTCATCACCAAGTTTATATGTAAATAAAAAGATATATATTTCATATATGTAAAATTATGTGTGTATAATTCCCTAAAGTACTATATTTCTGTGTCATCTTAGAGCTCTTCATATATATTGCCAAATTGCCTGAGGACATGTTATAACAATACATATACCTACAATGTGTGCAAAAGTAACTATTAAAAAAATTCAGTATGCGATATGATTAAAAACAAATTAGATATCAATAAATGAATTATATACTTAGCATGTAATATTTCAACTTCAATTATTTTGATTACTAATAAAATGAAATATTTAAATATATAGATTACTTATTTTTGGTATATTATTTATTGAGAGTTTTTTATTTTCTACATTTGTCCCTGATGTATTTATTTTCTGATATTCTTTCAGTTCCTTTTGTTGACTATAACTTCTTTATGATTCTGTGTGATATAATATTTTTATTTATTCAAATTGATCTATGATTTAGTATAAAAGAATTTATAGTCACTATGGGAGTTAGAGTCATATACATATAAGCAAAATCAATACAGTTTATACAAAATTTCACAACCTAGATAACATTCATTTCTTACGGTGTTTATATTTCCTCACATCCAATGTATATTTCAACATGTAATTTAATATTATCTATTTAGTTGATAAATAGATCTCTTTTATAACTAACCTGATAAGTTATATTGATCAGTTGGATATATTTTCTAATTTTCATCATGATTTCTTCTTTGACCTATGGTTTATTAAGAAATATGTATTTTATTTTATTTTTTTTTAATTTTTTTTTTATTTTTATTTTTTTTGAGACGGAGTCTCACTCTATCACCCAGGCTGGAGTGCAGTGGCCGGATCTCAGCTCACTGCAAGCTCCGCCTCTCAGGTTCCTGCCATTCTCCTGCCTCAGCCTCCCGAGTAGCTGGGACTACAGGCGCCTGCCATCTCGCCCGGCTAGATTTTTGTATTTTTTTAGTAGAGACGGGGTTTCACCGTGTTAGCCAGTATGGTCTCGATCTCCTGACCTCGTGATCCGCCCGTCTCGGCCTCCCAAAGTGCTGGGATTACAGGCTTGAGCCACCGCGCCCGGCCAGAAATATGTATTTTAAAAATTTCTATGTTGAGTTCTAATTAATTTTTATTATTGCTTTCCAGTTGAATTATATTTCCATGAGAAAAATGTATATAGTTTCAAACTATGAAAATTGTTTAGGCTTAATTAAGATGGCATTTTTTGGCATGTATTCCTTGTGTCATTGAGAATAACATTTGTTCTTTACTTGTTGAGTGTACTGTTGTTACTCTTTCATTAGATCAAGTTTACTAAGCATGGAGGTTAATCTTTATACTACAACATTAACATTATCCAGGTGTTCATTCAAAATTCAGAAAATTAGACTCAACACTGACCTATTAAATGAGAATCTACACTTTTAAAAGACTCCAAGGTGATGTTTGAGAAGCATTGCTCTGTTTATTAATTTTTTTTTTTTTTACTTTTTCTGTCAAGTATTGAGGAGGGTCTATAATTGCCCACTTGTCTACATAATTATTTTTATCAGTTTTTACTTCCTATATTTTGAGTCTATATTCTCAGGTGCATGCAAATTTGAAGTTGTTATATCCTCCTGGGATACCAATTAACATCTTTTATCATTATGAATTAACCTTCTTTGACTCTTGGAATATTTTTGCTTAAACTCAATCAAGGCATTAATACAGTTGTACTAGCTTTCTT
The DNA here is from genome assembly GCF_000951035.1 of Colobus angolensis palliatus. NCBI lineage: Eukaryota > Metazoa > Chordata > Mammalia > Primates > Cercopithecidae > Colobus > Colobus angolensis. The sequence goes on from NW_012115378.1 coordinate 4,577,124, forward strand.
TTGATTAATATTTTCAATTAATCTCAATACTTTGAAGTTTTTATATTTTAGATATATCTGTTATAAACACCATGTAGACACATTTTTTTTTCAGTTTGAAAATATTTTCAAGGGTGGACCATTAAGTGCATTCATGAATCACTAATATATTTGGATATAAACCACCACATAACTTACTCTATTTGCCACATTTGTTGTATTTTTTTCTTTTTTATTGCCTTTTTTCATGTTGATTATTATTATCATTTTTTCTTGAATTTGAGTATTATAATTTTATTTCTATTCTTTTCGTAGGAAATCCTATTAATTACCACAGGCAAACTTAATGTTGTCAGACTCTAAAAAACAACTGATACTGTTATCCTGCTGGACAATAAAAGGAACTAAGAAAAATGTTACTCTAGTTATTACATTTCTTCTGAATTAAATATTTGTTACTGTTGCTGAATATTTCATTGTATAACAGATAAGTACATTATTATTGTTTTAAGTAGTCAAGGTTAGTTTTTAAATTTACCCACAAAATAACTATTTTTATTTTTTCTTCATGAATGTTAGACTTTTCATCTAAGAGTACTTTCTGGCTGAAATAGATCCTTTAGCATAACCTTTAGCAAAGTTTTCCTGATGATAAACTTTCAGAATTTTTGTTTGAAAGACATTTTCTTTTTTCATAGAATTGTTGATTCTTAGTTGACCTTCATATATTAGTTATAACATTTCATAATCTATTAATTTTCATTTTTGCATTCAGAAGGAAGCTGACCATTTGACTTTCAGTTTTATGCATCTAATCTATATGTTTTTTTCCTTTGGCTGTTTTGCCTGTTTTTAAGAGCATCTCTTTGTTATGAATTTTAATTAATTTTATTTTTCAAGATATTCTAGGTGTTAATTTTTATTTATTCCATTGGGATTTGTTAGTCTTTTTGTTTCTGTGTATTGGATTTTTCATTCATCCTGAGCATTCTGAATCACAATTTTTTCAAACCTTTCCTTGGTCCCATTTTCTATGTCTTCTTGTGCTCAAATTAAACATATATTAGATTTTCTTATTGGGTACTCCATGCTTCTTAATCATTTTCTCACATTTTCTGTTTTCAAGCCTTCTGAAGAATTTCTTCTGGCTTATTACCCATTTAGATCATTTCCTTTTGTCCTGAATTTAATGTGAAGATCATATGACTGCATCTTGGAGACCACCAACTATGAGAAATGCAACTGACCAAAGGACTCTGTTGTTAGTAGCATCTAACGTGGCTTCCAATGATTTCAGCTTGTCCTCCCTGATATTCATGTTACTGACAAAGCCACTCTCCCAGAAGATGGGATCTTTCCTTGTTTGGAGTCACAGTCCCAATACACAAAACCAAAAGTCAGCATTAAGCAGTGCAGACCATGGAATTGAGAAGTAGTAACATGACTCACAACTCAACTTCTCCACTAATGAAGGGTGAGGGGGTTAAAATATAGGATTTATTTAATAAGGAGTTTGGACATTAAAAGCAAGGAGAGGGAATATTCATGTCTTTTCCAGAAATAGGTAGTCAACTTCCAGGAACCAGAGTACTGCTTCATTTTTGTCCTCCTATGCTTTCTTCCAGTTGTGTCATGGGGACTGGCAATGGTCATTTAGCATGGAAATGAGATTATAATGAGGCCTGAGGTCCTTTTGAAGTCCTTAGGTTGGCTATCTTGGTTTAAACCTGTCTCAGCTGGTCTGGTTACAAAGGGAACTATTTTTTATCACAGGTGTTCTGTTTCTTAAAGATAAGCAGAGTTAAGGCAGGGTAGAAATTCAGCTATGTCATGTAGGCATTACACTGGATAACAAGTTCCCCCTTTTCTGTATATTCACTCCTCATTCTTGAAGGGTGCTGAGGGGTGAAAGTCTGTCTTCTACAACTTCCTCAATCTGAAGTTGGGTGTTAATATTGTTACAGGAAAGGGGTCCCAATCCAGACCCCAAGAGAGGGTTCTTGGATCTCATGCAAGAAAGAATTCAGGGTGAGTCCACAGTGTAAAACAAAAGTAAGTTTATTAAGAGAGGTAAAGTGGTGAAAAGACAGATACTCCATAGACAGAGTAGGACGTTTCTGAAAGTAAGAGGAGGAACGTGTCCACTGTAAGTACAATGCTTGTATATCTGGGAGATGTGCTCTGCTACAAGAGTTTGTGATAAAGGATTAATTTTCTTAATTACTGTATTTTTCAAGAATCGGTATTATCTTTAAGACAAAATTAGGAATGCCTTTGTTTGCCAGATATTGGGACATCTGGACACTCCCAAATCTGGGTCTGTGTAGTAAACATTATTTGTTCCCTTACCATAAACATCTAGAGGCTAGGAATGCCTAAATTTCTGAGAATGCAGCCTATCAAGGCCCAGCCTCATTTTCCTAGCCCTCAGTCAAAATGGAGTCACTCTGGTTCGAACACCTTTGACAATATGGGTCCTGTTAGAGGAGTGAATTTTTTCCCTAGCTAGTCTTAGATAGGTCTGGTTATCTCCTGGGTATAAGCCTACCTTTTTTCCTACTCTGACCGTCTTCCTGTGCCATCAGTCTCTTTACATAGCAAGAGTAACTTTTGCTCCAATTCCCAAAAAGTTCCTAATTTCCATCTGAGACCACCTCAGCCTGGACTTCATTGTCCATATCACTATCAGCATTTTGGTCCAACCCATTCAACATGCCTCTAGGAAGTTCCAAACTTTCCCATATTTTCCTATCTTCTTCTGAGTCCTCCAAACTGTTCCGCTCTCTGCCTGTTAGCCAGTTGCAAAGTCATTTCCACATTTTCAGGTATGCTTATAGCAGTACCCCACTCTACCGGTACCAATTTACTGTATTAGTCTGTTCTCGTGCTGCTATAAAGAACTGCCTGAGACTGGGTAATTTATAAAGGAAAGAGATTTATTGACTCACAGGTCCACAGAGCTGGGGAGGCCTCAGGAAACTTAACAATCATAATGGAAGGGGAAGCAAACATGTCTTTCTTAACTTGGTGACAGGAAAGAGAAGTGTAAGAGCTGAGTGAAGGAGGAAGCCCCTTATAAAATCATCAGATCTTATGAAAACTTATTATCATGAGAATAGCATGAAGGAAACCACCCCCGTGATTAAATTACCTCCCACCTGGTCCCTCCAGGGACACGTGGGGATTATGGGAACTACAATTCAAGATGATATTTGGATGAGGACACAGCCAAGTCTTATCAATTACTAAGTTTGCATGCATTTGAAGAGTATTTGAATTTAATTTATGATTATAAGCCGTTTAGTAGCATGCTAGACATAATGTATAACCTAATATATATATTAGGTTATATATATATATAAAACCTCTCATATATATATATATAAAACCTCTCATATATATATATATATATATATACACACACACGCAAAGATCCAATAGCTGTTACCTTGGACTTTTGGCCATGAGATAACAATACAAACTCACCATTTTATAAAAGATAGCTGGGTTCAAACTATTTTTTGGACAAAATTGGAACCCGTTCCAATGGCTAAACTGTTTTTCCCAATAGATAATCCAAGGAAGGCTGTGGACCAAAATTGGATAAAGAGGTCTTTATGGTAATTCATTCTTTTTTAAAAAGGCTCTTTTACCTTTTATTCTTCAATTTCAAATGAATTTTTAATGTTTCCATTTCAGTTAGATCATAAAGAATAAGTCTTAGGACCAATAACTTAACTGCAGATTCAAAGCAGGCAGAGAAGAAAAGAGGAAGACAGAGAAGTTTAGAAGACTCTAGTTAATTCTATAGTTGCCAGTTAATCATTTTAGCTCTAAATTTTTCTTACTATGCAGAAAACCAATACTGGCCATTGCACCCAGGGATCCCTGGTGTCTTCTTGAAGGTCAACTGAGTGTCCTTGGCTCCCTGTCTCAGGCAGTCTCCCCTAGGTGTCTTAACCTCATAATGCAGATGATTGGAGGAATCCAATCCCCCAAAAATGATCCCTTGACTTCCCAGACTGTATGTCATCTTCCTCTTAGGGGGAAGCCAAGGTGACTTTGTCTGTGGGGCTTCAGCAAGGAGAAGAAGAAGGAGGAGGAGGAGGGGGAGGAAGTATTTCTTGGAAGAGGGTAAATTTAAGCTCCTCTGTTGCAAGAAAGTTGGCATGAAAGAGGTTTTCACAGACATAAGAGAAAAATCACTAAGAGGAGTAAATAGAAACAGAGAATACACACTCATACACAAAAGACCTTTACTGGCAGGTCATTTCTTGATCCAGCATTCTAGAGTGTCAGCCCTTAGGCTTTCCTCTCACCTTTGCAAAGACTCTTAAGGGAGTCTCTACTCAGAATGAAACTACTGGTCCCTTCTTCACCCTCTCAAGGACTCCAGCAGGGACCTCTACTGAGTGCAGGACCATTACCTTGTGCCAGACATCCCTGTGCACAACCCTGATTTGGGGTGAGTGTCCCCATCATACTTAACTCTGAGCTTTCTTTCCAGTACAGCTATATAACCCTTTGCCTGCCTGCTTATGACCTCACAACAATGATATATTACCTGTTCCAAAGCTGATCCCTGGCACCCAGAGTCAGGACTAATGCCTGTCCTTTGCTGGCAGATGCGGTTGTAAACCCTTATATGCCAGTTACTGGGTCTATGAGCACGTAAAAAAGCTTCCCAAATAAGGAAGTGGACTATCTAGTTCAGATGCTGGGTCACCAGTTTGATTACAGAGAAAGCTAATCCTTCAACAGATGGGATCCTTCCTTGTTTGGTTTCATTAAGCTAATACATGAAACCAAAAGTGAGTGTCAAGCAGTGCAGAACACAGAATTGATAAGGAGGAGCAAGGCTCACAAATCAACTTTTCCACTACTGAGGGATGAGCGGGGCAAAATATAGGGTTTCTTTAATGAAGAGGTTGAACATTAAAATCAAAAGGAGGAACGTTTAAGTCTTTTCTGGAAATGGGAAATGAACTTCCCTGAACTTGAGTGCTACCTTCCTTTTTGTCCTTTTATGGTGTCTTCCAGCTGTTGTTATGAGGATTGTGAACTATCATGGTGCTGGTGAGAGGGTCATTTAGCATGAAAATGACATTATAATAAAGCTTGAGTTATTCTTGAAGTTGTTCAGTCCAGTTGACCATCTTGGTTCTAACTAGTCTCAGCTGGCCCAATTACAAAGGGACCTTTTTATCCAGGCATCCTGTTTCTTAAAGATAAGCAGAGTTAGAGAAGGGTCGAAATTCAGCTATGTCATGTAGGCATTATACTGGAGAACAGTCACACTCTTGTAAAATCCCCTCTTGAATGTGCAGTATACTCAGTTGCTTCTAATAAACAGAATAAAGCAAAAGTAATAGAACATCGTTTTTATGATTAGGTTGCAAAAATTCGTGACTTTGACCTTGCTAGCATTCTCTTTCTTGTCATCTTGGTTACTTGCTCTGATGAATCAAGCTGCCATGTATTGAGATGCTCTATGGAGAGGCCTACAGTGTGTGGAAACAACATAAGCTTCAGTCCACCCACATTTGAGAACCATCTACCCTTGAGAATTGCTGCCAACAACCAGCAATGTGAGAGCAGAAGTATTTATAGTATGTTAGAAAACAGGTCCTTGCCAGTCATGGTAGAAGACCCAGAGCTGGAGAACCCAGGGGATCACAGAACTGGTAAGATAATAAATATCTTAATGAATTTAGCAACTAAGTTTGGTTATACTTTTTATGCAGCAATAGATAACTAATGCAGGCTCCTGATGCTACACTTCAAAATCCATCACTGCTTTTTTTTTTTGCCTTGGAAATACAATGCACTAATCCTAACTGATGACTGATTGTTGCAGGTATACTAAGGCAGGCATGCTTCTGGGAAAAATAGCATCCTCCACGGCCACCTTTGAGGATTCCCAGTGGCTTCTTCAAATATTCCATGAACTGCATAGGATGCTTCAAGCTTTCCTCCCTCTCTTATTGACTCTGGGGAGACTTAAATTCAAGACTTTCAGTGTGCCCTGACCACTGCTTCCTCCCAATTTCCTTTCTCACAAGTATTTCCCCTAAAAATATCCTTGAACTTGTAATGCTTTCTTGATGTCTGGTTCTCAGAAGATGTAGGCTAATACAACAATTTACCATTAAAACTATCTTCTTTTAATTTTTTTCATAGTTGTTTTTGTATTTTTTTTAAAAAACTAGACTTTATGTTTTAGAGCAGTTTTGGGCTCTCAGCAAAATTGGGTGGAAAGTTTGGAAAGCTCCCTTTTATCCCTTCTCCCCACCCCCCATACTCTCTGCATCCCATACCAGACATCCCACATCCAAGTGGTACACTTGTTACAACAGTGAACCTACCTTGACACATCATTATCACCCAAAGATCATAGTTTACAGTAGAGCTCACTCATGATGTACATTCTATAGGTCTGGAAAATGTATAAAGATATGTACACAACTATAATATTATTCAATAGTTTCAGTGCACTACTTTAAAAAAAAATCCTTTTTGCTCTACTTATTCCTTGCTTCCTCCCATCTAACTCCTGGTTATCCCTGACCTTTTTACTGTCTTCACAGTTATGACTTTTTAAGAATGTGATATAGTTGACATCATATAGGATTTAGCCTTTTCAGATTGGCTTCTTTCACTTAGTAAAATGCATTACATTTTCTCCTTGTCTTTCCATGGCTTGATAGGTTATTTCTTTTTAAACTTTAGAGGTTGACATATAGAATATGTATATACTCATGGGATATGTAACGATGTTTCAATACACATAATATATAGAGTGATTAGATCAGGTTAATTGGCATATCTGTTATCACAAACATTTATTGTTTCTCGTGTTGGGAACATTCCAGATCCTTCTCCTAGCCATTTGAAGCTATGTATTATTGTTAACCATAGTCATTCTACATTGATACAGAACACTAGGACTTATTCCTTCTACTTAGCTGTAATTGTTTATCCTTTGAAAAATCTCTTTCTATCCCCCCTTTCTCCTACACTTCCCAGTCTTCAATATCTTCTGTTTCAGTTTTTACTTCTTTGAGATCAACTATTTTTTAGCTTCCATACATGAGTGAGGACAGGCAACATTGAACTTTCTGTTACTGTCTTATTTCATTAACATAATATTCACCAGTTCCATCCATGTAGCTGTGAATGACAAGATTTCATTCTTTTTTATGGATGAATAGTATTACATTGTGTATACATATCACATTTTCTTTGTTCATTCACCTGGACACCTAGGTTAATTCCATATCTTGGCTATTGTGCATAGTGTAGTGATAAACATGGGTGTGCAGATGACTTCTTCAATACCGATTTCCTTTCCTTTGGATAAATGCCCAGTAGTGAGACTGCTGGATCATGTGGTAGTTCTATTTGTAGTTTTTGTGGAATTTTCATACTATTATCCATAGCAGTTGTACTAGTTTACATTCCCACCAGCAATGTAGAAGAGCTCCTTATTTTTATTTATTTATTTATTTATTTTGCATTCTCACCAGCTTTGTTAGGCAGTTTTTGCATTGCAATAAAGAAACACCTGAGGCTCAGTAATTTATAAAGAAAATAGATTTAGTTGATTTATGGTTCTTCACACTGTACAAACATGGTAGCAACATCTGCTTTGTTTCTGGTAAGGGCCTCAGGAAGCTGACAATCATAGTGGAAGGCAAAATGGGAGACGTGGGAACAGGCCTGTCACATGGTGAGAATGGGAGCAAGAGAGAGAGGGAGGAGGTGTCACACACTTTTAAACAACCAGATCTTGTGAGAACTCACTGACTATCCTGAGGACACCACCAAGCCATTCATGAAGGATCCACCTCCATGACCAAAACACCTCCCAGCATGTCCCATCTCCAACATTGGGGATTACATTTCAACATGAGATTTGGAGGGGACAAACATTTAAACTATATCATTCCACCCTTGGTTCCTCAAATCTCATGTCCTGCTCACATGGCAAAATAAAAAAAGTCTTAACTCATTCCAGCATCAAGTCCAAAGTGTTAAGTCTCATCTGAGACTCATCTCCTTCCAACTTTGAGCCTATAAAATCAAAGCAAGTTATTTACTGCCAAGATGTGATAGTAGTATAGGCATTGAGTAAACATTACTATTCCAAAAGAGAGAAATTGGTCGAAAGAAAGAGGCAACAGGCCTCATGAAAGTCTGAAACCTAACAGGGCAGTCACTAAATCTTAAAGCTCTGAAATAATCTCCTTTTACTCCATGCCCCACATTGAGGACACGCTGGAAGGGGTCGGTTTTTAAGACCTTGACAGTTCCACTCTTGTGGCTTTGCAAGGTGCAGCTATTCTCATGAGTTGGAGTTGAGTGACTGTGGGATTCCAGATTCACGGTGCAAGTTGTCAGTGGAGCTACCATTCTGGGGGCTGAAGGGTGGCAACTGTCTTCCCACAGCTCCACTGTACTGTGCCCCAGTGGGGATTCTCTGTGGGGTCTCCAACCCCACATTTTCCTTTGGCATTTTCCTAGTAGAGGTTGTCTGTAAGGGCCCTGCCCCTGGATCAGGCTTCTGCCTGGGCCCACAGGCTTTCTCCTACATCCTCTGAAATGCAGCTAAAAGCCTCCAGCCTTCCTTCATGCTTGCATTCTGTGCACCCACAGGCTTAACACCATGGTGGAAGCCACCAAGGCTTATGGCTTGTGCCCTCCAGAGTGGCAGCCAAAACCATACCTGGGGTCCTTTGAGCCATAATTGTAGCTGGAGCAGCTGTGATGCAGGGAGCAGTGTCCCTAAGCTGAGCAGGGAAGCAGCATCCCAGGCCTGGCCCCTGAAACAATTCTTTCCTCCTAGGCCACTGGGTCTGTAATGGGAGGAGCTGCCTCTAAGATCTCTGTAATGCCTTGAAAGCCTTTTTTCCTCTGTCTTGGATATTAGCACTTTGCTCTCTTTGAGTCATACTAATCTCTCTAGCAAGCAGTGGTTCTGCAGCCTGCTTGAAATTTTTCTCTGCCACATAGCCAGGCTGCAAACTTTCCAGACTTTTATACTCTGCTTCCCTTTTAAATATAAGTTTCAACTTTAAGCCATTCCTTTGTTCCCATATATGATAATAGGTCATTAGAAGCAGCTAAGCTACATCTTCAACACTCTACTGCTTAGAAATTTCTTCTACCACATACTGTAAGTCATTACTGTTAAGTTCAAACTTCCACAGATCCCTAGGACATGAACACAGTGCAGTCAAGCTCTTTGCTCAGGTGTAACATGGGTAATCTTTACCCCAGTTCCCAATAGCTTCCTCATTTACATCTGAAACCTCATCAGTCTAACCTTCACTGTCAACGTTTCTATCAGTATTTTGGTCACAACCATTTGACCAGTATCTTAGAAGTTCCAAACCTTCTCTTATCTTCCTGTCTTCTTCTGAGCTCTCTAAACTCCTCCAATCTCTGCCTATTACTCAGTTTCAAAGTCACTTGCACACTTTCAAGTATCTTTATAGCAAAGTCCCATTCCTCGGTACCAATTTTATGTATTAAGCCATTTTTGTATTGCTATAAAGAAATGCCCAAGACTGGGTAATTTATAAATAAATGAGGCTTAATTGGTTCACAGTTCTGCAGGCTATACAAGCGTGGCAGCAACATTTGCTTAGCTTCGAGGGCCTGCGGAAGGTTACAATCATGGAGGAAAGTGAAGTGAGAGCAGGCATGTCACATGGCAAGAGTGGCAGTGAGAGAGAGAGGGAGGAAGTGCCACACAGTTTTAAACAACCAGTTCTTGTGAGAACTCACTATCATGAGGACAGCACCAATCTATTCATGAGAGATCTATTCCCATGACCGAAACAGCTCCCATCATGCCCCACCTTAGACACTGGGGATTGCTGCTCAGCATGAGATTTAGAGAGGACAACTAACTATCCAACCTATATCAACAGCATTTGTTATTTTTTGTCTTTTGATAATATCCATCCTAATTTGGTTGATATGATACCTCACTGTTGTTTGCATTTCCCTAATGATTAGTGATATCAAGCATTTCTGAGAAATATCTGTTCAGGTTATTTGCCCACTTTTTTTTTTTCCTATTGAGATGTTTGAAGTCCTGGTATATTCTGGATATTAATCTGCAGTTTGATTAATAGATTGCAAATATTTTCTCTCATCGTGTACATTGTACTTGCACACTGTTGCTTGTTTCCTTTGCTGTGCAGAAGCTTTTTAGTTTGATATTATCACATTTGTTTATTTATGCTTTTGTTGCCTGTAATTTTGAGGTCTTATTTTTCCAAATAAGACCTGGAAAAACTTTTTCCAGGACAATGTGTTGAACCATTTCCTATGTATATTTGTGAGTGTGTGTGTGTGTGTGTTTATACTAGTTTTAAAGTTTTAGTTCTTACATTTAGGTCTTTCATCCATGTTGACTTGATTTGTGTAGAGGGTAAGAGATGGGGTCAGTTTTTATTATTCTGTATATGGACATCAAGTTTTTCAGAACCATTTTTTGAAGAGACTGTAATTTCCCCAAAGTATGTTCTTTCTGTCTTTGTCAAAAATCAGTTGGTTGTAGATATGTAGATTAATATCTGGGTTTTCTATGTTGTTTAGTTGGTCTGTGTATCCATTTTTATTGCCAGCACCCAGCCGTTTGGATATAACAGCTTTGTGATCAGGTAGTGTGGTACCTCCAGCTTTGTTCTTTTGCTCAAAATTGCTTTGGCTATTTGGGGTTTTTGTGGTTCCATAAAATTTTTAACTTTCTTTTTATTTCTATGAATAATGTCATTGGTATTCTGATAAGAATTGCATTTAAACTGTAGGTTGTTTTTGGTAGTATGGTTATTTTGACAATATTCTTTCAATCTGTGAGCTAGGATATCTCCATTTTTGTAGCCTCTTCAATTTCTTTCATTAGTGTTTTGTGGTTTTTCTTGTAGAGGTCTTTCACCTTGTTGGTTACATATGTTCCTAGTTATTTTATTTTTTTTGTAGGTATTGTAAATGAGATTACCTTTTTAGTTTATATTTTGGTTATATCTTTATTAGTGTATAGAAACACTACTGAGTTTTGTGTTGATGTTGAATCCTGCAACCTTACTGAGTGCATTTATCAGTTCTAAGAGTTTTTTTGGTAGAGTCTTCAGGTTTTTCTATATACAAGATTATGTTATCTACAAAGATAGACAATTAGACTTCCTTCTTTCCAGAATAGATGCTGCCCTGTATTTCTTTCTCTTGGCTAATTGCTCTGGCTAGGACTTCCAGTATTACGTTGAATGAAAGTGCTGAGACTGGGCATCCTTGTCTTGTTCTAGTTCTTATATAAAAAAACTTTCAGCTTTTCTCTCTTCAGTATGATATTAGCTGTGGTTTTCTCATATATGACCCCTGTATTATGCTGAGGTACCTTTTCCTACACCTAATTTATTAAGAATATTTTGTATTATGAAGAAATATTTAATTTTATCAAATACTTGACTTGCCTTTACTGAGATGATCATATGGCATTTGTCCTTTATTGTGCTGAGGTAATGTATCACATTTATTGATTCATACCTGTTGAATCATTCTTGACTTTCTGGGATAAATCCCACCTGATCATGGTGTGTTATCATTTTGATATATTGTTGGAATCAGTTTCCTGGCATTTTGTCGGAGATGTTTCTATCTGTGTTCATCAGAGATACTGGTTTATAGTGGTTTGTTGTTGTTGTGTCCCTGTCTAGTTTTGGTATCAAGATTACACTGGTCTTGTGGAATGAGTTAGGGAGAGTTCCTTTCATTTCAATTTTTTGGAATAGTTTTAGAAGAACTGAAGTTATTTCTTCTTTAAAGGTTCAATAGAATTCAGTGGTAAAGCCATCTGGTACTGGATTTTTTTGGGGGAAGACTTTTTGTAACTGAGTCAATCTTATTACTTGTTGTTGATCTGTTTAGGCTTTCTATTTCTTCTTGGTTCAATCTTAATAGGTTGTATGTATCTACAAATTTATCAATTTCCTCTAGGTTTTTTATTTTATTGTCATGTAAATTGCTTACAGTAATCTCTAATTATACTTTTATTTTCTGTGGTACTCATTGTGATAACTCCTTTTTCATTTGTGATTTGGTTTTTGGGTCTTCCCTTTTTTTCTTTGTTAGTCTAGCTAATGGTTTGTCCATTTGTTTATCTTTTAAAAAGCTAACTTTTTGTTCTGTGAATCTCTTGTATTTTTTAGTCTCGATTTTATTTATTTCTGCTTTTGATCTTTATTTCTTTCTTTCTACTGATTGTAATTTTGGTTTGTTCTTGTTTTTCTAGGTCCTTGCAGTGCATCAGCAGGTTATTTTAAATCTCTCTAGTTTTTGCTGTAGTCATTTACTGCTATAGACTTGCCTCTTAATACTTCTTTTTATGTGTCCCATAGAATTGGTATATTGAGTTTCTATTTTCATTTATTTCAACTAATTCTTTAACTGTATTTTTAATTTTTGTCTTCATTCACTGGTCTTTCAGGAACATGTCATTTAATTTCAATGTATTTGTATAATTTATTTATTTATTTATTTATTTATATTTTGAGATGGAGTCTTGCTCTGTCACCCAGGCTGCAGTGCAGTGGCACGATCTTGGTTCACTACAACTCCTGGGTTCAAGTGATTCTCCTGTTTCAGCCTCCTGAGTAGCTGGGATTACAGGCGCATGGAACCACTCTTGGCTAATTTTGTATTTTTAGCGGAGACAGAATTTCACCACGAGCCAGGCTGGTCTCAAACTCCTGACCTCTGGTGATCCACCTGCCTTGGCCTTTCAAAGTGCTAGGATTACAGGCATGAGCCACCATGCCCAGCCTGAAATATGATTCTTTATTAGACTGATACTTCGTAGGTTTTCAAGTGAACCACTAGAGTTCACTTTCCCATATTTCAGTATGTGGGATTTTTTTATGTGTCCTATCTCAGTCTTGATAAGTATGCAGGTCTGTTTCATCTAATATTTCACTTTTTAAATCTTTATTCATAAATAATTATAGACTCTTAGGAGTTTAGACACAGAGTCTTGTGTACCCTTCTTCCAGCTTCTTCCAATGGGAGTATCTTGTATTGTATATACTGTACTTGTTGTCAGTATTAAAACCAGGCAATTGAGATCAGCCTAATCATTTCATGATTTTTTAAATATTTTCATGTATGTATGTATGTGTGTGTTTACTGTTATTTGCCATTTTGTCTCGTATAGATTCAGTAACTACCACTACAATCAGAATACAGACTAGTTTCATTTCCTATGATACCATTTTTATTCATACCCACCGTCCTTTCTCTGTCTCCTGACAACCACTATTATTTTCTCTATCTCTAGTCCTGCCATTTTAAGAGTGCTATATAAATGAAACCCTATAATATTTAACTTTTGATTTGGGCTTTTTTATTAGGCATAACGCATTTGAGATCAATCTGGGTTGTTGAAGGTACTAAGAGTTCATTCCTTTTTTATTACTGAATGAAATTCCATTGTATGGATGTACCACAGCTTGAAACCATCTGCCCTTTGAGGGACATTTAGTTTGTTCCCAGTTATTTGCTACTTTGAATAAAGTTGCCATGGATATCAATGTAGAAGCTTTTGTGTGAACATAAGTTTTTCATTTCTCTTGGATAAATATCAAAAAGTGTGATTTTTTATGTTAAGTGTAAATTTAATTTTCTAAAAAACTGCCAAACTGGTCTTCCAGAATGGCTGTACCACTTTATCTGAATGCCAGCAGTGTATGAGAGATCCAGTTTCTCTACAAGAGAACACTAATTTTAAAAAAAAAATTCGACCTAGACTAGTAAGTTTGTAGTGATATATCATTATGATTTTAATTTGCATTTCCCTAGTGGCAAATTGTGATGTACATCTTTTCGTGTGCTCAATTGTTATTGAAGTCTCTTTTTCATACAGTGTCTGTTCAAATATTTTGCCATTTCCCCATTATAATGTTTGTTTTCTTATGGTTGTGTGTAGAGAATTCTTTAATTTTGAAAATGCAAGACTTTTAATCAGATATGTTATATGCAAATATATTCTATGTTTTAGTAAAGTCTTGTCTTTTTGTCTTTGAGGGTGTTTTATAATGCAGAAGTTCTTAATTTTTCTAAAATTCTACTTATCACTTTCTTTTATTCATCATGTACTTGGTGTCATACACAAGAAATCTTGCCCTAATCCTGTAACAAAGAAATTTGTTTTCTAAAAATATTATAGGTTTACAATTTATATTTAGATATATAAGCCATTTTTAGTTAGGTTATGTGTAAAATGTGAGATTTAGCTTGGGCTTCACTTTTTTTGCCAATGAATATGTAATTATTCCATCACCATATGTTAAATTACTTTCATTAAATTGATTTTGTGACTTTGTCAAAAATCAGGCATGTTTGTGTAGCTCTATTTCTGAGTTGCCTATGACCATTCCATTTATCTATTTGGCTATCCCTCTGCCAATATCACACTTTCTTGATTTCAGAGTTTGCATAGTAGTTCTTAACAACTGGTAGAGTGATTCTTCCCTTTTATTCTTCTAAATTTATTTGGATTTAGCTGATAAAACAATGATGAATTTTAAAATAACAGTGGAGACAAGCATAGTATAAACTGCTTTCCTGGAAAATCCTCAAAAGGCTGTGGAATTAGTGGCATCAACTTCATCAAGAAATTGGAATAAGTGAACCACTAAAATAATAACTCTTAAATTGCATGGCAGTAGGCAATTGTCCATCACTCAGGCAAAAATCCATAGTGTATTCTCTGGACTAGAGGCAATAGATAACACTGAGAGAAGAAAAATTAATTTCAAAAGAAATGAATACATTTTGAATGTTGAGGCTACCTAACTCTCATTGCCTAACTGGCTTCTAGGATTCTGACAGGTTAAGTTTATACTCTGCAGACATAGAAATGTGAAGAATCTTGTTCTTGCCTATTTGTTTGTTCCTTTAATTTTCATTTCTATAGTGAGATTGTAGATTTCAGTTTCATTTGACCATGCTGCTGGAATCAGGGTTGGTGCATAAGAATCTGGGCCAATTCAATAAGCACACCATATATTTATTGGTGATTGTTCATATTCTCTGTGCCTTTTTCTATTGAATAATTTTTCTATTACATATTGACTTGCATGAGTTTATTACATATAAAGTTTTACTTTTATATGGGTTTCAAATAAATCTCCTAGTCTACTATTTTGTTTAAGGTGTGTTTAAAAAGTTGTAATTATCTATATTATGTGCTGGTATTTTATGAAAATGGTAATTTTATCATTTTCTCACTGATTTTTTTGCTACATTAAACAACCATAATAGTATCTAAAGATAATTTTATATTTGGAAGATGGTTTCTACCTGCTAGATTAGATAAAGGACTGTGTGGTTCATAGACTAGCACTGGTCCTCTTGGGAGGGTCGTATAGGAACAAATAACTCTTTGACTATTACTTCTTTTTAAAAAGTCCTGTGTTTTCCTAAGCTACAATTTACTTTATTTTACCTCTAAGGCTGTGAAAGCTATAACTGCTTGGTCTTTTCACTTCTACGTCCTCTTCTTTTTTTCTTACCTTTCCATCCCTGTATTACCCAGCTTCTGAATTAAAAGTGTGTAAATCTCTTACCTGAAATCAGATTCAAAGACAGTTTATTTGAACGAATTTATAATTGATTTTTCTCTCAATTATGTTTTCCCTTAGAAACAATACTATTGGTGACTTTTTTCCTCACTATTTACTTAACATCTAAGTAGTATTTTTTAGAAATTGGCAAGTTACTTTGGGATGGATTTCCGTTGGTTCATACTGTTAAAGCTAATTTAAGTATTATTTATTTATTTATTTATTTATTTATTTTGAGATAGGGTCTCACTCTGTCACCCAGGCTGGAGTACAGTGGATCAATCACAGCTCACTACAGCCTCAACTTCCTGGGCTCAATCAATCCTCCCACCTCTGCCTCCTCAGTAGATGGGGCTACAGGCATGTGCCACCATGCTCGGCTAATTTTCAATTTTTTTTTGTAAAGACATTGTCTCTCCATGTTGCCCAAGCTGGTCTTGAACTCCTGGACTCAAGTAATCTGCTGTCTTGGCCTCCCAAAGTGCTGGGATTACAGGCGTGAGCCACCAAGCCTAGCCTAAGTATAATTTAAAATATATTTTTTTCTCCCTAGGAGAGAGATGTATCAACTTAACAGTCTATTTGATCATTACTCTTCATCAGTGATAAATGTTAATACTAATATTGAGGAGAAGGAAGAGGAAGTGACTGAAGCAATAAGGGAAACAAAGTCATCAAAAAATGAATTACATTCTCTTTCTAAAACGGTGAGTTTTTCATATTTAAAAATAAAAAATACTGATCTTTGTTTTGAGTTATAAATAGCAAACTTTTTGTCAATAATTAAATAGCAATTGGCCAATTTTTTAATATTTAGCCAATTTGCCTATATTAGTTTTCTATTGCTGCCTAACAAATTACCACAAATTTAGCATCTTGAAACAGCACTCATTTATTATCTCAACCTTTTCCTAAGTCAGAAGTCTGGGCACAGCATGGCTCAAGTGCTTGCTCTGCCCCAGGACTGGCAAGACTAAAATCAGGGTATCAGTAGCCTGGCATTTCTGTCTGGAGACTCCAGGATAACACTATTTTTAGTATACAGGTATCAAAATATCAGAATAGACCCCTATAAAGATGTCCAATTATTATGTGTCAATTAAAATAAAAAGTGAAGAAAAACTTCAGTTTTTGTTTTAATTGACACATAATAATTGGACATTTTTATAAGGGGTCTAATGTGATATTTTGATACTTGTATACAATCTGTAATGATCAAATTAGGGTAACATTCAGCGTTTCTTTGTGTTGGTAACATTCAAAATCGCCCTCTTTCCAGGATTTTGAAAATCCCCATTGAAAATATAGAATGAATTATTATTAACTAGAGTCACTCTACAGTGCTAAAGAACACTAAAACTTACTTGTCTTATTAAGCTATAATTTTTTATCTCTTATCCAACCTCTCTCTATGCCCCCTACCCCCTACACTTCCTAGTCTCTAGTTATCACTATTCTATTCTCTGCTTCTGTGAGATCAACCTGTTTAGCTTCCATGTATGAAGGAGAACATACAGTATTCATTTTTCTGTGCTAGGCTTATTTCACTTGACATAATGCCCCCCTGTTCCGTCCATGTTGCTGCAAATAAGAGGAATTCGTTCCTTTTTATTGCCAAATAGTATTCCATTGTGTATCACATTTCCTTATCTACTCATCCGTTGATGGAAGCAGGTTGATTTCATATCTTAGGTTTTGTGAATAGTGCTGCAATAAATGCAAAGGTGTAGATATCTCTTGGACATACTGATTCCTTTTTCTTTGGATATATAACCAGCAGTGGGATTGTTGGATTATATGTAATTCTTTTTTTAGTGGGTTTTTTTTTTATTTTTATTTTTTTGAGGAATCTCCATACTGCTGTGATCTCCACTCCACAGTGGCTGTATTCATTTATAGTCCCACCAACAACGTCTAAGTGTACTTTTTCTCTGCATCTTCAACAGCATTTGTTATTTTTTGTCTTTTTGATATTACCTGTTCTAACTGAGGTGTTCAGTTTTGACATGATTTAATTCTTATGGTTTGAGAACTGAAGCCTTTGTTTCCTTGGCACCTGTCAGCCTGAGATCACACTCAGTTTCCAGAGGCTGCCTCCATTCCCTAGCTATTTGTTCCCTTCTCTAAAACCAGCAGTGGTGTGCTCCTGCTTGGAAGCATCTGACCTTTCATTATGACTCATCTTTTCTGAAGATGAAGCTTTCTTTTTCTGCCATATCTCATTCATTGTTGTATAAGAACATAATAGATAAAATAAATAATAGTATAGTAAAAGGAAATAATATATAAATTATTATGCCAATTTGCATTCCAACCTGGAGTTAAAGACATTCTTCTCTACAATAAGGCTTTTTAATTGTACCTCATTATGGTTTGTTATTAGTTATTAATGGAACTGAACATTTTTAATGACTTTTGCGGGGTGATTTGTGTTTCCTTTTCTGTGAAAACCTGCTCATGATTTTCCTGCTATATACTGAGTGTCATCTCACTGATTTGTAAGAATTTATATATCGTGGATACTAAATATTTTCTAGTTACAAATGTTAAAAATATATTTACCCAACCTTTTTTCATTTCTTTATGGTAACTTCTGATGAAAAGACATCTCAGTTTAATGTAGTATCAGGTATAAATACATTCCTTTGTGCTTTTTCCTTTTGTGAACTTGTTTAAGAAATTGTCCCACTCCTGAGATTATAAAAATATTTTCTGTTATTTCATTCTCAATGTTTCTGAATTCTGCTTTTAATATTTATGTGATAGTTTTAGATGAAACTATGTTTAGAATGTTTAAAATTGAGGCTTATTTTTCTCACTCTGCCTTCTGTTTACAAATTTGGAAGTAAAAAGCTATTTCTACAATTTTTAGAATGCATATTTCATTTGCCAGATGTGATGCATAATTAATATGAAATTAATGTATGGGTGTAATGTGAAGTGAGGTTCCAGTTATTTTTTGTATAATATATAAAACAAATTGTTACAATACAATCTACTGATGGGTTTTGTTTATATATCTATAATCAGTGCTATCTCTCTCCCACATTAGGTTTTTATGTTTGCGTGGATCTTTTTCCATTCACTTTTTACTTTGATCTATTTGACCATCTTCACCTGAACACTCCATGTCTGCATCACTAAAATTCCATAATGGGTGTTAATTATCTGTGATAGTGAATCCTCTGATCTTATATTTTCTTTTGAGTTCTAGGCTTTTCTTGATTCTTGCTCTTCCATATAGGTTTCAGGATTATCCGGTTCATTTCTTTAAAAATTTTTGTTGGAATTATGATTGAAACTGCATCCACTTATGGAATAATTGAGTAAGAACTCTAGTCTTTATGATAGGGACTTCTAAACATACCCATGACCTATCTCTGTTTATTTGAGTTGTTTTCCCAAATTGAAGCTTAATCAATGTTCTTGGAACTTTCCAAAAGGAAAACTGTGTCTATGCAAAATCAGACAGTGATGAGACAAATTAACCCTTCCATCTTCATCTAATGTTAGTTATTTTTTAAAATTGATTTGTAATGTGATCCTGATGTGTTTATAAACTTGGTCTATATGATAGAAATAGTTTAAAATTTATTATGGTTTAATCCATAATATTAAACCATTATGGTCTAATATATGGGCAATTTGCATAAATATTTCATTTGACAAAAATGTTTTCTCTGATTTGGGCAAACAATTCTAAGTAGATTGATTTAGCCATCTGTGTTAGTTGTGTTATTTAAATCTTTTACATTTCTGGTTTATTTTCTGACACTTTTATCAATTACTGTGAGAAATGAATTAAAATATCTCAGGGAGATGAGTTACTTTTTTCATTTTTTCCTAATTTTTGCTTTATGAATTTTGAAGCCATAAGTTTAGAATGATTAGAGTTGAGCTTTTTTATTATGCTTTTATTTGCAAGGTTTGAAGTTATGAATTATTAATAAAGTTTGTGGAATGCATATTTCACTTGACAGATGTTAAGCATACTCAATATCTTTAACTTCTTCCTGAACAGTTTAGGGATTTTGTGATCCTCTCCTGACATATATTCAATTTTTCAATATTTTATGTATGTCTTATTTACTAATTTTCTTATTAAGATAATTTATTATTAATTTACACAATAAATGTTTGTTTATATTTATTCCCAGGTTAATATTTTGCACACAACTCTATCTGTGTGTTAGACTTTCCTAATTGAAATTCCTTTTATCTTTTTTAAAAAAAGTTTTGTTGTTGTTTGTTTTTTTTATTTCTTGGGATGATAGTCTTATACTGTCACCAGGACTGGAGTGCAGTGATGCGATCTCGGCTTGCTGCAACCTCTGCCTCACGGGTTCAAGTAATTCTCCAACCTCAGCCTCCCCAGTAGTTGGGATTACAGGTGTGTGCCATCATGCCCAGCTAATTTTTGTATTTTTAGTAGAGATGGGGTTTCACTATTTGGTCTCAAACTCCTGACCTCCGGTGATCTACCCCCCTTGGCCTTCCAAAGCGCTGGGATTACACTCATGAGCCATCCTGCCCAGCCATTTTTATTATTATTATTTTTAAACTCCACCTCTTGCAAATAAGATTCAAGATTTGAGATTCTCAAAAATTTTTTAAATTTTATTTTCATTTTTAATGTCTTAATTTTGTTCTCATTCATGCAGTGTGGAGAATATTAACCTGAATTCATATGAGAATGACTTACACTGCTACATAGACAAGAGAGAAGGATCCAGAAATAGACAAGGGTGAAAACACTAAACAAAAACAAAAACACACAAAAAAACCAACCCACTAAAGCAAAAACACTGGGCTGAAATACTAGAGGAGGAGGAAATGGCATCAATGAGAAGGAAGAGCCTGATCTTAAATAGGTAGTAGTACAAGTTTCTCTACATTTGCCCTTGTTTCTGACTCCAGCCTCTTTCTTGCTCCCACTTTCCCTCTGACTCTATACTCTAACCACCTGAAACAACCTCAGGACAACAGAATGTGCCACATATTTTCATTCTTCCAGCTCTTTATAAATACTCTTCCCTCAAAATATAATGTCTGTTTGACTCTGTTCATTCTCTCAATCCTATCATTGTGTAGCTGAATTCTCTTTTTTTAAATCTCAACTTGGAAGGAAGAAAATCCTTGGTGAAACCATCTCTTGACTTTTTTCCTTCTGCTTTGAACTCTAACAACATTCTGTGTTTACCCCTATGCTGGCACTTATAACACTCAGTTGAAATTAATGATTAGTTGTCTATGTCTTAGATTGTAAGGTTTTTAAGGGCAGGAGATGCATTGTGACTCTTTCTTTGTCTCTGAGTAATTTGTCTAATGCCTTTCCCATATTAGACAATAAATGCTTGTTGAATAAGTGAGTGAATCAAGGAATAAATGGAAGGAAGAAAGGGAAGGAGGGAGAGGGAAGAAAACGAAGGAAGGGAGGGAAGGGAGGGGAGGAGGGAGGGAGGGAAGTAAAGGTAAATAGGAGGGTGGGGGGAAATCCTACACCTTGTAAGCCTATAAAGAACTTGGTGACCTGGAGTGTAGAGAGTAGCCATTCACAGAATCTTCGATAATTTAAAACCTGTATAATTTAAAAAGCCTGTAGCTTTCCCAGGGATTACTATAAAAGCACCAAGGAAGTATAGCATAATCAATAAAAGTTTTAAAAATATTACGTACTGTTGACAAATAGTTATTACCTCAGTTTAATAATCATGCTGAAATTTGTCTACATCTATAAAAATATCAACATGAATAAAATTTTCAAAAAGGGAATATTTATCCAGTAAACCTACAATCAGTTTTTTATTTCTTTGATCATCTCTAAAATGACAACACTGACCCTCCTCAATTTGATGTTATAACACAATGTTATTTATTTATTTATTTATTCATTCATTCATTCACAAACAGAGTCTGTCTCTGTTGCCCAGGCTGGAATGCAGGGGCATGATCTGGGCTCACTTTAACCTCTGCTGCCTGAGGTAAGTGATTCTCCCGCTGCAGCCTCCTGAGTAGCTGGAATTACAGGTGTGAGCCACCATACCCAACTAATTTTTGGTATTTTTGGTGGAGACACGGTTTCGCCCTGTTGGCCAGACTGGTCTTGAACTCCTGACCTCAGGTGATCCACCCACCTCAACCTCCCACAGTGCTGGGATTACAGGCGTGAGCCACCACCCCTGGCCACAAAATGTTATTTTTGCTGAGAAATTGGGTATATATTTATAAGGTTAGTGATATTTTTTAATTATAGAAATCATTTGGGGACTATCACACATTCTAGAAGAGATGAGAAAAATGAAGTTTAGATATATTAATTTTTTCTGCATTTTGCTCATTATAAAACCTTTAAGTTAGATTTTCAAAGAGTGCATGTTAAGCACTCAATTAAAAGCAATGATGTGCATTATTGCCATGCATTATTTTTTGGTATGCAATTGAAACTTCCCAGTTCAAGAGAAAAATAAAAGATTTGTGCTGCCTAATTGCACATACAACTTAAAATGATTTTTTTTTAATTTCAAGACATTTTGTGCTTTCAATTTAGAGTCTTTCCCTCATTAACATACACTTTTCTCTAATTTGTGTCATTGGATCTTTGAAAACACTTTATTTCCTTTTTATTTCTAAAAACAATAGCTTTTGTTAGCCAGAAAACATCTTGAAATTGGCTAAGTGCATTAAAGTAATGTTGAGATAAAATCTCAACATTGAATATAAAAGAAAGAATTTTCTATAAATCCCTTTCCCATGTTTACTTTATAATCTACTCCCAAGGTTCAGAATTGTTTTTTAAGAAAATAATTTCATGATCTGCAACTTTTAGTTTCTTGTAATATAAAAAGGCTTTTATTTCTGATTTTATCAATTGATAATAAAAAGTGACTTTTAGGTCTTTAGAAATATTTATGAATTTTATATTTTATTGACAATCACATAGACACACAAAATTATTTTTTAGTAACTTACTTTTCATATAAATGTTGCATATAAGTGGATTCCTTCTGTATATTAGTTGGTATTTGCATAATTTTTGAATATTGTTTTTGTTCATAGAAAGCTAATTTACATTAGCTTTATATATTGGCCTATATATTATACAGCATGGATCTAAACACTACAAAATACCCATTCAAGTATGTGTTTTGATTCATACATTTGCATTGAGAATTTTCAAATTAAGCAAATTCCTTCTCAAAAAGAGATGAAACAATAGTTATTTCTAATAATAACAATTTATCAAATAGGAAGGCAGCCTAGAGAGGCTGAGTGATTTTCTAACAGACACAAAGCTATTAAGTGGCAGAGTCAACCTACAACCCCAGTTTTTGGACTATGAAAACAGTTGTGTTTCATTACACAATATTCATATATGTGTTTTGTAGATAAAATAGGATAAAATTTAGAAAACTACACATTACTGGCCAGGCATGGTGGCTCATGCCTGTAATCCCAGCACTTTAGGAGGCTGAGGCAGGCAGATCACCAGGTCAGGAGTTCAAGACTGGCCTGGCCAATATGGTGAAACCCCATCCCTACTGAAATATACAAAAATTAGCCCGGCATGGTGGTGCACACCTGTATTCCCAGCTACTCAGGAGGTTAAAAAAAAAAATAGTATTTCTAGTTCTAGATCCTTGAGGAATTGCCACACTATCTTCCACAAAGGGTTAGAAATCATGCTGCTATAAAAATATGCACAC